>NC_091058.1:125552349-125855380 GCF_000393655.2 Nicotiana sylvestris | reverse complement strand
AACATCCTGTAGCTTATGTTCATACTCAAAATGGCCTTGCAGAGTCATTTATTAAACGGTTGCAATTGATAGCAAGACCACTACTTATGAAAACAAAATTGCCCACTACTGTTTGGGGCCATGCTATCTTGCATGCAACATCACTTATCCGTCTTAGACCGACACATTATAATAAATATTCTCCATCACAATTAGTTTTTGGTCATGAACCAAATATTGCCCATCTACGAATTTTCGGATGTGCTGTATATGTGCCAGTAGCACCACCACAACGTAGTAAGATGGGACCACAGAGAAGGATAGGAATATATGTTGGGTTTGAATCACCCTCTATTATTCGCTATCTTGAACCATTGACAGGAGATTTATTTACTGCTCGATTTGCAGATTGTCGGTTTGATGAAACAAATTTCCCACAATTAGGGGGAGAGAAAAAGGAAATCAAAAGAGAAATTGTGTGGAAAGTTTCATCATTATCTCACTTTGATCCCCGTACCCCTATATGTAATCAGGAGGTCCAGAAGATCATCCATTTACAGAATATAGCAAATCAAATGCCAGACGCATTTACTGATTTGAAAAGGATAACTAAGTCACATATCCCAGCAGAGAATGTGCCTATCCGAATTGATGTCCCAGTAGGACCATCTACTAGCATGAGAGCTAGTGAACCTAAAGCACGCCTGAAGCGTGGTAGGCCTTTGGGTTCTAAGGATCGAAATCCTCGAAAAAGAAAATCGACAAATGATCAAAACGATACTATGAAGGGATCCCCTGAAGAGACCCAAAATCTGATTAGTTCTGAGATTCCTGAAGAAATCAATGAACCTGAAGCTCATGTGAGTGAGGAACTTTTAATAAGTTCGAACGGTGATGGGATTAATTTAAATCGATTTGAAATAGTGGTGGATAATATTTTTGCATATAATGTTGCACTTAATATTATGCAAGATAGTGAGGATCTTGAACCTCGATCTGTCGAAGAATGTCGACAAAGATCTGATTGGCCAAAATGGCAAGAGGCAATTCAATCGGAATTGAAGTCACTTGCTAAAAGAGAGGTCTTTGGACCAGTAGTCCAAACACCTGCTGGTATAAAACCAGTTGGTCATAAATGGGTTTTTGTGCGAAAAAAGAATGATAAAAATGAAGTTGAAAGATACAAAGCTCGCCTTGTTGCACAAGGATTCTCACAACGACCTGGAGTCGATTTTGATGAAACATATTCACCTGTTATGGATGCCATAACATTTCGATATCTCATCAGTTTAGCACTACATGAAAAGCTTGAAATACATCTAATGGATGTAGTTACAGCTTATCTGTACGGTTCACTTGATAATGAAATTTATATGAAAATTCCTGAAGGATTTAAAATGCCTGAAGCAAAATCTCAGGAAATGTATTCAATCAGATTACAAAGATCTTTGTACGGTTTAAAGCAATCTGGGCGCATGTGGTATAATCGCCTTAGTGAATATTTGCTGAAAGAAGGTTACATAAATGATGTTATTTGTCCATGTATTTTTATAAAGAAAATGGCATCAGAATTTGTTATACTTGCTGTTTATGTTGATGACATAAATCTTGTTGGAACTCCAGAAGAGCTCCAAAAGGCAATTGAATATCTTAAGAAAGAATTTGAGATGAAAGATCTTGGAAAGACAAAACTTTGTCTTGGTCTGCAAATTGAACATTTAGCAGACGGGATCTTTATCCATCAATCTGCCTATACAGAAAGGGTCTTAAAACGCTTTTACATGGACAAAGCGCACCCATTGAGTACACCAATGGTTGTTCGATCACTTGAAGTGAATAAGGATTTGTTCTGACCTCCAGAAGAGGACGAGGAACTCCTTGGTCCCGAAGTACCCTATCTCAGTGCAATTGGTGCACTAATGTATCTTGCTAATGCTACAAGGCCTGACATAGCATTTTCTGTTAATTTACTAGCAAGATATAGTTCTTCTCCTACACGGAGACATTGGAACGGGATTAAGCATATATTGCGATATTTAAAGGGAACTCTTGATATGAGTTTGTTTTATGCTAACAAAGATAGTGCAGACCTTGTTGGTTATGCAGATGCAGGTTATTTATCTGATCCCCATAAAGCTCGATCTCAAACCGGCTACGTATTTACATATGGAGGTACTATCATATCATGGCGCTCCACAAAGCAATCTATTGTTGCTACTTCTTCAAATCACGCTGAGATAATAGCTATTCATGAAGCAAGTAGGGAGTGCGTATGGTTGAGATCAATAATTCATTTTATTCGAGAAAAATGTGGTTTGGAATGTGAGAAAAGACCCACAATTTTATACGAAGACAATGCTGCATGCATAGCCCAATTGAAGGGAGGATTTATAAAAGGAGATAGAACGAAGCACATTTCACCAAAATTATTCTACACACACGATCTTCAGAAAAATGGTGACATTGATGTGCAACAAATCCGTTCAAGTGATAATCCAGCAGATTTATTCACTAAATCTTTGCCAACTTCAACTTTTGAGAAGATGGTATACAAGATTGGAATGCGGAGACTCAAATATTTGAAACAAGGTTTTCATCAAGGGGAGTAAAATACGCAATGCACTCTTTTTCCCTTACTAAGGTTTTTTCCCATGGGGTTTTCCTTATAAGGTTTTTAATGAGGCACCTAACAATGCGTATTACTAAATATGTGTACTCTTTTTCCTTCACTAGATTTTTTTTCCCACGTGGTTTTTCCTAGTGAGGTTTTAATGAGACACATTATCTTTTAATGAACATCCAAGGGAGTGTTATAAATATATTATATTATGGATGTTCATTTAGTACTCTGTTGTAAATAAGCTTCCTGAAGAAGCTTATCCATATGGGACTCCACCGTAAATATATTTATCTATTTAGTACTATATTGGAAATAAGCTTCCTGAAGAAGCTTATCACTTCGGTACCCGGTTATGGATAAACATTACCCCCAGTAGAAGTTTATCCATACCGGGTATAATAAGCTTATCTTTTCAGTACCCGGTTATGGATAAACATTACCCCCGGTAGAAGATTATCCATACCGGATATAATAAGCTTATCCATTCAGTACTCCGTTATGGATAAATATTGCTCTCAGTAGAAGATTATCCATATCTGGTACAGCAGCAGCTTACACAGCAGCTTGTAGCAGCTTACACAACAGCTTGTAGTAGTAGCTTACACAGCAACTTATAGTAGCTTACACTGCAGCTTGTAGTAGCAGCTTACACAGCAGCTTGTAGTAGCAGCTTACACAGCAGCTTGTAGTAGCAGCTTACAGAGCAGCTTCCTTTCTTCTATAAATAAAAAAGATTTCAGTTCATTATGTACATCAATTTGAATTCGAATAATATATCAGTTTCTCTCTATACTTGTGTTTACTTTATAGTATTTATTTCATAACAAAAGACTTTTAATCCTCAAGATTTCGTCACATAATTCCCAGTCTCCACTCTATCCAATCAGAGTTCTCAAGAAAATGATAAATACTCAAAGTCGCTTCACCAATTCTGCGGCGAGCTAAGTGAGAGTCGGGGCTTAAGAAATGGCGGTTTCATCATCACATACTCTTCTTTCATTTCTTTCACCTCTCGGCTCTCGTTCATTCCCCCAGACCAGTTTACTTAGCTCCAATCCTTCTCTCGTCGGTTATGCTTTCACAGCCACCAATCGTCGCCGCCCATTCATTATCACCTTCTCTTACAGTAAGTTATTTCCGCTTCCTCTATCTTCGTTGCAAATTGAAAGTTTTTTTTTTATAATTTAAAAGTACTACTTAATTTAATATTCCTTTACTTGGGTATTTTGCAGAATCCAAAAAAGAACTCTCAGTTGATAAGAAAAGACAGTTACTTGAACAATACGGTCTTAATCCGGATGAGTTCTTATCTGAACCTTCTCCAAAGGTATGTTATTTAAACCTCTCTGGAAAAAAAAATTGTTTCTTTTAAATAAATTAGGAAATGTGCCTGAATACCCTGTAATTTTTATATTTCATATGGCTAACCTTAATCAGATGGAAGTTGAGTTTTAGCTAATTAGTTGATATTAATAGTAGTGTTTTCATTGGAATTATAGACAAAAAAGAGAAGGGAACAATCCAAGACGGGAGGCGAAAAACAGGTACTTCTAGAAGAACCTAGGGCGCCGCGTGAGACACATAAATTGCTTCAGGTTTGTTTTGCAACTACATTTTAGCTACATCTTTGGCTGCATTTGTTGACAATTCAATCATATCTAAGATTCTACCACGTACTGGTTGTAATTCATTTTCCCTAGTGTCTTTGCTCTGAGAAGGAGTTTTATTTTTCAGGTTGTTGGAGGGACAGCTCGAAGGAAGAAATTGCTCTCACCAAAGAGTATGGATGTGCGTCCCATGATGGAAGTTGTAAAAGCTGCTGCATTTGGCATTTTGCAAGTGAGATTCTTGTTAGCCCTTTACTGCAGTTCGTCTTTGAAGTAACGCAAGATATACCTTTTTAATGTTGTTAAATATAAATTGTTTTCCACTGTATAGGCAGCCGGTGGTTGCCCTGCGTCTTTAAGGCCTGGCCGTTGGTTAGACCTCTATAGTGGGACAGGATCAGTTGGTATAGAAGCCGTCAGTCGAGGATGTTCTGAGGTTAGCATTAAAACAGTAACAATCCTTTTCAGGATCATATGCTCTATTTTATTTACTTATTACTAGTGAAACTTTTATTGTCTCCATATTTACTTAAAGTTAGCAGTTGATTTGTGGAGCTTTATATATTATTTAGTCTTTATATGGCATTTTGCGCTCATAGCATTTGTGTATATATCTGTTTGCAAATTTCTAGGTACATTTTGTTGAGATGGACCCTTGGGTTGTCTCAGATGTTCTGCGGCCAAATTTAGAATGGACTGGTTTCCTTGATGTCTCAGTCATACATACTGTCCGTGTTGAGAGCTTCTTGGAGCGGGCAGAAAATTTTCTTGGTAAGAGTTTCTCTTCCCGTCCATCTGTTGCCCCACAAGAGAACTAAGTTAGGGAATTACTAGTATCATGAATGAGTGATTCTGATTTAACTCTCAATTGGATCTCTCTCTCTCTCTCTCTCTCTCTCTCAAGAGGTTCATTGAATCTTTTATCTGATGTTTCCTTGTACATTTGTTGTACAAAGTAGAAGGTTATTACTCGCTATGAAAATGCAAAAAGAATATTCGTTTACTCACCTTGAAAATGTATAAGATACAAATTTGTTTGCTTTTCTTTTTTATTTGATCTTTGCTATCAAAAAAGGAAACACCTTGAACATTTTTACTGAAGTTAATTCTTAAAAGGTGTAGGCTATACTGATAACATTATATCACTTGTGGTATCTCTTTTCCTCGCACTAATGCATTTTTCAAGATCATTGCGTATGTCAACGGGTGGGCAGGTTGGAGGTGAGCCTTTGTTTCGTACTAACAGTAGGCTACCTCTAACTGTTACCATCAAGTGGGTTCCTTATCCCCTTGATGAGATAGATTTAGAAGGCATGGAAATACTAATTCCCAGATGTAGGACTGCATTGTAAATTTTGGATCTTGTTAGTCAAACAATCAGTAAAGGTAGTTGTGATCTGCATACTGCAACAATCATTTTGCAATAACATTGTAGAAGGAGGTCTTTGAATGAAACTTAACCAGATACCTAATATTTATTACCTGCAGTTGGTAATTTCATGGCGGAGAAGAGTAATAATAGAGGTTTGGGATGTTGGGGGATGGGGGTGGGTATTACAGATGTGGTTGGAGCTTACCTTATCACATGCTTGGCCCCAGGCCAGTTTAACCCACTTTCTGAAGGTTCGCTTGATATTGTAGTTGATTGTGGCAATTCAATCCTTTATATCCTTTCTTCACCAATTCTGTACTTCTGCAAAATTTGCAAGCAGTACAGTTTCTCTTCTCTTTTTCTTCACTTGCATGATCTTCTTTGTTATTTTGTCTGGCAGTGGTCAATAACTGAACAGTTAGTTACAATATTGAGGGAAAATGTGTTCCATAAACAAAGCTCTAACTATGCAAGTTTTATGCTGCTCTTTCACTGAAATATAACAGTCAAAGATTTGTGTTTTTTTTTTTTTTTAAAATTAATTTTCCAGGTGAAGGTGGGAGCTTTGATTATATTAGTGTTACGCCACCATATGCTGCCGTTGATTACAGTATATTAATGAATCAAATTTCAAAATCTTCAGCAGTGGGAGAGAATACATTTATAGTAAGTGTTGCAGTGATTGTGCTTTATTATATCAAATGTGTTCCTTTTCTGTCCAGAAGTTTTTCTGTTGTTGGTTGTCAGCTTATTTTTGTGTATTCAGTTGGTGGAGTACCCCTTGAGAACTGACATGCTGGATTCATGCGGGTGTCTTGTTAAGGTATTGAGCAGTTCCCCTCCCTTTTTTTTTTGAGATAAAGAGCAGTTCCAATTTGTCAGTATTAGGACAGCACTATCCCCTGCCCTGCTCGAGTGGATGTACTAAGACATTTCGTTATTGGATGTTATTATTAGAAATATAGCTGATTGCTTAATGCGTAGGCTGTGATTTCCATTCTGTCATTAGTAAATGTGCTTGGATGGTGTTTTCATCTTAACAGAAACTTAAACGTTTTACAGAGCTAGCTGGATGTATTGTTCAATTATACACAAAGGAACTAATTCTCTTTCCACAGCGCACTAGAGTGAGACTAGCCAGTTAGGAGTTAGTCTTAGGATGCTACTAATCAGCTACTGATGATGGGCTTTATCTGTTGGTTATTAGTATACTTTACATCTTTCTCGTATTTCCTATATTTCTTATATTGCTGTTATTTTGTTATTTTATGTTATGTTATGGATTTTATGTTATTTTATTATGAGTCTATTGATAGTACTAATATAGCGTCTCTTGTTGCTTTCTTGAGTCGAGGGTCTCCTGGAAACAGCCTCTCTGCCCCTCGGGGTAGAGGTAAGGTCTGCGTACATATTACCCTCCCCAGACCCCACTTGTGGGATTATACTGGATTGTTGTTGTTGTTGAACTAATTCTCTTTCTCTTGTCACTTAATAATGCAGATATCTGATCGGCGGTTTGGTCGAACACATTTGGCAATATATGGACCAAAGTGGGCGCAGAAGAAGAAATATGTTGAGAAAACAAAGAGATGGCAGGAAAAGCTGGATTTGTTAAGGGATGTGGAGATTTCGGCATCTTAAGTTTAACTACTGAGAATTGCATAACACATCTTATAGTCAACAGAGGGTGTAAAATGCTGTCAGACATTTGATTGCCCCATTTCTCTCCATCTATTCACATGGTAATCTTGCTTTGGTGCTCCTTTGTCGTGATACATCATTAATGGTCCTCTTGCCACAGTTGTCTTCTGATCAATCAGATGGATCTTTAAACTGCAGGTCAATTGCTTCTTGGGGCATTTTGCATCCCTGGCTGCCCCCATTGGGATGACATACTTACTCACTCATAATGAGCAGCCGTATGTAAGAATGCATTACGAGTTTTCTGCAGGGTTTTGCTAGTAAATGTAAATATATATTATTACCTATTTTACACACAATGAATCTTTTAAGTTATATCGATGTGGCATTCCCTGTTTATCCTTGCTTTGTTTACGTTATGATAATGGAAAATGCCAAAGAACTTTATTCTCAATTTTCAAACCCTGAATCTGATCTCCCATGTATTTCGTCCAGCATTCTCTTTTCAACATCACATTCAACTTGTTTATGGAAAATTTCGTGTATTTTTTGAATTTTTGAATAAGTTAGTATTAAAAAAAAGCTGGAAAAGGAGCATGACTGATGGTGATATCATTTCTTTTGTAAAGATAGGTCAAGAAAAGATGGAACTGTTATTTGAACATTCGCGATGGACCACGTTATTTGGTACCTTGAGTTATATCAGAGGAAGCTTCTTTGTCCTACCTTTGATCTGAGAGTAAAGTATGTCAGTATTTAGGCTTATAGAGATTGGTTTCCTCTCAGGATTCAGTATGATCTCGTATCTAATGAAGCAGAATAAGTGGGATTAAATGCTTTGAATATTGAATGTGGGTGTCTTAGGCTTAACATGAATTGAATATACAGTCTGACACCCTCCTAAACCTGTGTTGAATGTTGGCATTCTATTTTGAAGTTTGGATGAGTGATAGCATCTTATTTTAAAATCTGGATGGTATCAGTTGTAACGGGTAAAAGCTATTCTACTTCATCACTAGTGTACCAAACTTTGGTGTAAATATTCCATCTTTCATATTCACATGTACACTTTTTTATATCTAAGAATCTCTTTTTGCTTAAAAGCTTTAGATTCTATAGGGACCGCATTGTACTGGTCCTGACTGCGATTATAACATACTGGAGAATGTGCTTGCAGATAATGTCTCTTCTTATAGAAACTATTTTTCTCTTTAAGGTTAGAGTAAAATGGACATTATTAAGGACTGGATGATGTGGTCAGAAGGTTCTTATGCCTTTTGCAGACACTTCTTTTAAGGAGTTTCCTTTACAGATTCTTCGGATGAAGAAGATACGTGACTTCAAATACAAGTATATATTCAAGACTATTAGGAAAATTAATGACAAAATAGAGCTAGTAAAATTTAAAGCCGGTGCAAGAGGGGGTTGCTTTGCTTTTACTTACGGGAATAGCACTTTCAAATTAATTCTGGAAATAAAGATTTTTCTCTTCGATTTGCTCTGACGGGGATGTGGATGATTTTTAATCTAGTAGCTCCTTAGGGGTCATTTGGTTGGAATAGGGCTTATGCCGGTATAAGTTATGCTGGGATTATTGTTTATTCACTGTTTGGTACTATGTTGTATTCAGAATAACAATTGTATAATTTCTAAGAAGAAGGTATAAGTTATACCGGTGCTAATTACTCCACCCTCTATAAGGTATAAATTATCTCAGTGTTAAAATTAACACCGGGATAACTTATACTTGGTTTGCTAACCAAACAGAGTATTAAGGTGGTATTAAATTTTTATACTGCCCCTATACCTTCTTATACCTCATACCAAACGACCCCTCAGTGTGTCCAGAGCACCTTTTCAATATCTGCAATCACGAATAGCCAATTTTACTGTAGACGAATCTAGAAATTGAACTCGATGAGTTCAAGCTTTTAAGTTCAACCAAATACATTTAAAATTGAATTTTTATATTTGTTGAAACTGTTGTACCATTACGCGCGCATATATATATATATATATGTTACGTTTTCTGTTGCCTCTGGATTCAACAATATTCAGCAGTAGGTCCCTTGGCTCTGTTGCATGAACGCTGCACCCGATATTTTCCATATAACGTATATTTTTGTATAAAAATTATTAAATTTCAATAAATATTAAATAGGCAATACATATAGGTCAAATTTATCAAGTTTAAATTTTAAATCTGCCTCTATGCATTGACGATATAAGGAAAGAGTTGCCGGAAAAAAACAATATGAAAAATAATTGGACATCTTACTTTCTTATAGACTGTTCTCAACTTATCCCAATGCTTCTCTTCCCTTTTACCCCACATCTTCAGCTATCCCCATCCTTTTGTTGCTTTTCGACATAACGAACTTTAACTTTTCCATGCTATATATATTAATCTTATGGCAAACTATAGTACTCCATGAAAGCGCATTCCAACAACAGAATACAATTGCATACTATTTGTAGTTTCTGTTTACATAATACCAGAGAAACAATCCAGTATCCTTGTTCAGCTGATCCACAAATGGGCATTCAAGACCAAAGCGCGAAGTAGGAGTTGCAGAGTTATGGGTGGTGATGGTGCAACCAGCTGCGGTAGCAGTTTTTTGAAGGGTTTCTTGAGAGCTGTTCTTTTACTTAGTTTTCTATGTTGTGTATCTGCTGAGATTTTAGTGAAACAAAGAGCCAAAACTGTCACCAAAGCAGTTACAGGGACAACAAGCAATAATTTAGATGTTGGGAGGACAACAACACAAACTGAAAGGCATTTTCTTCCAAGGAATACCAATCTCAATTATGTCAGCAAAAGAAGAGTATGGAGCGAAGCTGATCCCATACACAACAGGTATTTTAATGTTTAACATTCCAACTTCAATACTCATGAGCAAGAGTCTTGAACACGCATATACTTCTATAGGTAACAAGTTAGTGTTTTTATACTCCATATTTATAAATGGTTTTCAGGGAAGCTGGAAAGTACATGGAAACACGCATGCGTGCTTGAGCTTAGGGGCAAAGTAAGAGGCTGGACAACAATGACGAAACCAGAAATTTCCGCAAGGGTGTTCAAACTTGAAAGAAGTGAAAACAATTCCCCCAAAAGGGTGTTCAGTTTTGGGTGTTCAGTATATGTTATACACCTCTAACACCAAATATACTTATTTATATACATAGTGTAATTTTTCGACGAAGGGTGGTCAATTGACCATCTTTCGGATAATGTAGCTTCGCCGCTGCTTGACAACTACTATTGCAAAGAGTTTCGCCAATCAACAAGATTTTTTTTGCTTGGAAACTCATTGTGCATTGCACATCTTGAGTACTAAGCACCATCTGTTTGTAGAGAAGCAAATTACAATCAAGTGAATGAAAATTTCAGCTACCAAATCAAATTCAAGAGGGCAAATAGCCTTTGAAACGCCCAATTGATTTCCAGTTTATCCAAAATCATTTCGGATAAGAAACACAACATCCGCATTAGGAACTAAAGATACTAATCAACAATGTCATTCAAGACTAATCAGAAGGGTTAATTGCCAATAACCTTGCCTAGGTTGCATCCCCATTGGATAAATTAATATCAATGTAAAGGCAGATATTTTACCAAACCAATCCATTCTGGAATATAGCATGGCCTGTATAGGCATTGCATCACTTTCCTTACTTTCACATATCTGTCAGGATTTTATGCTTTTTCGCTTACTAAAGGGGAAAAGAAGAATCCTCTTTTCATCAAACCTCCAAAAAGCAAACATGCAGAAATTATCAAATAGCGTCAACCTAGAGCAATCATCGACAAATTTTGAAGCTAAGGCAGCATAATCTTTACTCTTGTTTGGCTTAAGATTCACATCTGAAAAAAGGAATTTAGATATTTTATAATTTGATATACAAACAATAAACGATTGCAAGGGACCCGCTGAATATATGAAGAACAAAGGGGAATGCTCTGACCTTAAAAGGCCAATGCTCAGGTCAGTTGCAAAAATCTAAGTTAGTCGTATTACAGATTTCGAGCAACTATGTGACAGGTTTTGCTCAGTGTCTTGTTAATGCATAACTATCAGCTAAGGGAAGACAGAACATAAGAAACCAATAACACTTGCTATCTCTACAATAAATTTCAAGCAGAAGACATACAAAATAATTTGTCATTTCACAGTATAATACAGCAATATTCGTGGTAGTCCTTTACAGAACCATATGTATCGTTCCTGATTCCACTTGCACCAAGGGAAGTGAAGAACTTACCGTAGGATATAGTTGTGTTCACCAGATGTGAAACATTTCGTAATGCTTTTCCGTTCATGCATCAAATGGAACTGCTGATATCTTGTTTGTTAAATAGTAAAGGAAAATCGTCAAACTGTTCAGAGAAACCTCGTTCCTCAGCCATGGTCTTTAGCGATTCATAAACTTGATACATAGACCACCTATCCTTGGGCCGAGAAATTACACAATTGCCAGCAATTTTTAGGAATTGCGCAATCTCTTCATCATGGCCTTTCCCACATATGTGCTTATCAATTGCATCTTTAATCCGATCAGAAACAGAGAGCTGATTTACCCAGTCGACCAAATTTCCCTTAAAACCTTCGTCAGCAGCAGTGATTTCTAGAGGTCTTTTCCCCGTAGCCAACTCCAAAAGCACAACTCCGAAGCTGTAAGCGTCCCCTTTCAGTGAAGCCACCATTGTACTTGAATACTCTGGAGCAACATAGCCAAATTCACCCAACTCTACATTCATAAAACTAGTCTCTTTTGCGTCTGAAGGTGTCATCAGCCTCGCCAATCCAAAATCCATTATTCTAGCATCAAAATCTTCATCAAGAAAAATAACGTTAGAACATATGTTTTGGTGCAAGATTGGCGGGTTGCAACCATGATGTAGCAAAGCAAGGCCTCTCGCAGCTCCCAAACCAATCCTAAACCTAGTCGGCCAATCCAACACACTTGCATTCCCATTCAAGAATGAATACAAAGTACCATTTGAAAGGTGCTTATAAACCAAGAGTTTTTCTTCTTCAACAACACAAAACCCCAAAAGTGGCACCAAATTAGGATGCCTAACCTGTCCTAACCTATTCATCTCCATCCGAAACTGCTTCTCACTCAGCTTGCAAGTCTTAAGCCGTTTAATAGCAAGCGCAGAACTATCACGTAAAACAGCTCTAAATGTAGTCCCTGTCCTAGTCGAGTTTATCACACTTTCCATACTAAAATTATTCGTGGCAACCAACAAATCCGCTAACTTAACCTTCACAAGCGGTTTCTGAAACAACATAACTTGAGTAAGCCTATGAGCCCTCAACTTCTCAGCCCACCTATCCGAATCATCTCTCCCTAACCCATAACCCGTCTTCCTCCTCTTCTTCCCCGCCTTCGTAAAACACCAATACCAACCCCCAAATCCCAACAACATAGAAGCAGCAGCACCACCAAAAACACCAGCAACAATAATAATAGCTAAATTTTTCTTACTTAATCCATCACATTTCCCTAAAGGTCCACCACAAAGTCCATCATTACCTCCGAAATCAAACGAATCAGCCGAATCGAAAGCCGCTGGAATCCTACCAGAAAGATCATTGTTTGCTACAGAAAATGTCTTAAGCCTACTTAAACTAGAAAACTGGGGTGGTATATTCCCACTAAGCTTATTATCATTAAGCATCAATTTATTCAAGTATGAACAACTAACAAGATCAGCTGGAATAGAACCAGTAAATTCATTGTTTGACAAATCAAGGGTTACTAAAAAAGGAAGCCAAGTACAAATATCAGAAGGGATTGAACCGGAAAGTCTATTACCAGAAAGATCAAGATTTTATAAACTTTTACAATACTGTAATGAATCTGGGATTTTACTACCTCCGAGGTTCATGTCACGAAGTTGGAGGGTTATGAGTCGATTTTCACGGTCGTTCCAACAAGAAGCACCAACAAATTTGCAGATAAACCCCACTGTGGAATTTGCGAAATTCCATGATTTTAAGTTGCCTTTTGGATCTGTTAAGGAATTCTTGACTCCTTGTAAGCACTTTATATCATCTTCAGCTACAGCTGAATGAAGGGGTTGAAATACAAGAAATAATAAAATCAACATAAACAATCTGAAAAGAATCATCTTGAGATTTCAACTAGTGTGTTTGAGGATTTTTATTACATGAGAAATGGGTAAGAGGAAAACAGGGGCATTGGCTCGAATGATGAAGTGGAACCTTGGAATAAACATTTGGGAATTTGTAAAGTTTGTTTATTGCTATAATTACTCAATGGTAGTATTAATGGAGTGGAGTCTTCGGAGAGGATGTAGTATATATGTCCTGTTATAAAATAAAAGTGACTTAGTAAAATGTAAATAAGAAATAGAGATCGGAAGAAGGGGTATTTCACTTCTTTTTGGTGTGTCTTTCATTATAATTTACATAGCCTTTTATAGGCATAAAATAAGAAGACTTACTATTGTAAATAGCGAATGGGACGGACATAAAGTAAGAGATTTAATCTGTAAGCTATTCACAATATGGGCATCAAATCTACAAACTATTTATAACACTCCCCCCTTAGATGTCCATGTAAGATAATGTGCCTCATTAAGAACTTACAAAAAAAATATTGGGATGTACATAGTTATTTATAATATGCATTGTTTGCTGCCTCATTAAAAACCTTACCAGGAAAACCCAGTGGGACAAGTCTCGAAGAAGATGCATTCCAATCTTGTATATCAGCTTTTCAAATGTTGAGGTTGGTAATGCCTTAGTGAGCAAATCAGCTAAATTATCACTTGAACGAACTTGTTGAACATCTATTTCACCATTCTTTTGAAGATCATGAGTGGAAAAAAAATTCGGTGAAATGTGTTTTGTTCTATCTCCTTTAATGTATCTTCCTTTCAATTGAGTTATGCATGCATCATTGTCTTGTATTGTTCCCTTCTCTTTTTTGTCTATAATTCCAATGAAAACACTACTATTAATATCAACTAATTAGCTAAAACTCAACTTCCATCTGATTAAGGTTAGCCATATGAAATATAAAAATTACAGGGTATTCAGGCACATTTCCTAATTTATTTAAAAGAAACAATTTTTTTTTCCAGAGAGGTTTAAATAACATACCTTTGGAGAAGGTTCAGATAAGAACTCATCCGGATTAAGACCGTATTGTTCAAGTAACTGTCTTTTCTTATCAACTGAGAGTTCTTTTTTGGATTCTGCAAAATACCCAAGTAAAGGAATATTAAATTAAGTAGTACTTTTAAATTATAAAAAAAAAACTTTCAATTTGCAACGAAGATAGAGGAAGCGGAAATAACTTACTGTAAGAGAAGGTGATAATGAATGGGCGGCGACGATTGGTGGCTGTGAAAGCATAACCGACGAGAGAAGGATTGGAGCTAAGTAAACTGGTCTGGGGGAATGAACGAGAGCCGAGAGGTGAAAGAAATGAAAGAAGAGTATGTGATGATGAAACCGCCATTTCTTAAGCCCCGACTCTCACTTAGCTCGCCGCAGAATTGGTGAAGCGACTTTGAGTATTTATCATTTTCTTGAGAACTCTGATTGGATAGAGTGGAGACTGGGAATTATGTGACGAAATCTCGAGGAATAAAAGTCTTTTTATTTCTTCCTTTTTTCTTCTTTTATTTAATCATGAATCAGAACTGCTAGTCAAATTGTAATTTTTTTCCAAAATAAAGAGCGCCTTTGAATTTACTGACTAGTCCATAAGATCTAGTGGCCGCGTTCGCGATGAACAAGCTGGTGACCCCTCCCCCGAACCTTACGTGTTCGCGAGTGTAGGGACGCATTCGCGAAGGGTCTCCCCTCAGCTTCGCGTTCGCGTCTAGAGTTTCGCGTTCGCGAAGAAGAATTTGGGCACCTGGGATATTTGCCTTACGCGTTCGTGAGTGGGTCCATGCGAACGCGAAGGGTAAAATCCCTAGGCACTAACAGCAGAAATCTGCAACTTTTTCTCAAGTTCAAAACTTCCTGAAACACATCCGAAACACTCCCGAGCCCTCGGAGCTCCTAACCAAACACACGTACTAACTCAATAACATCATACGAACTTATCCGTGCGATCAAATCGCCGAAATAACCTCAATAACAACGAATTCAACCTCAAAATCAAATAATTTTCTCAAATTTCTTAAAACATCAACTTTAGCAATTTAGGTCCGAATCACGTCAAATGATATCCGTTTTTTATAAAATTTCACAGAAACATCTTAAATCATATATAAGACCTGTACCGGGCACCGAACCAAAATACGGGCCGATACTAACATGTTCTAATCAAATTTCATTTCAAATTTCCTTAAACAATTTGAGAAAATAATTTTCTTTAAAAATTCATTTCTCGGGCTTGGGACCTCAGAATTCGATTCCGGGCATACGCCCAAGTCCCATATTTTTCTACGGACCTTCTGGGACCGTCAAATCACGGGTCCGGGTCCGTTTACCCAAAACGTTGACCAAAGTCAAATTAGCTCATTTTATAACTAAATTGTATCATTTTTCACAGATTTTCATATTTAAGCTTTCCGGCTACGCGCCCGGACTGTGTACACAAATCGAGGTAACTCTAAATGAGGTTTTCAAGGCCTCGGAGACACAAAATGTAGTTTAAAGCAAGTGATGACCCAAATTCTCCACCTCTAAAACAACCGTTCATCCTCGAATGGACAAAAGAAGGAAGTACATGAGTCGGGAAAAAGATAAGGATAACGGCTCCGCATATCGGACTCGGAATCCCAGGTCGATGCCTCAGGAGGTTGACCTCTCCACTGAACACGAAAAGAAGAAAAACTCTTCGACCTCAACTGACGAACCTGTCGGTCTAGAATAGCCACCGGCTCCTCCTCGTAAGATAAGTCCTTGTCCAACTAGATAGTGCTGAAATCTAATACGTGGGATGGATCGTGGTGATACTTCCAAAGCATGGACATATGAAACACTGGATGCACGACTGATAAGCTCGACAGCAATGCAAGTCTATAAGCCACCTCTCTCACTCGATCAAGAATCTCAAATGGACTAATGAACCTAGGGCTAAGCTTGCCCTTCTTCCCAAATCTCATCACGCCCTTCATAGGCGACACTCGAAGTAACACCCGCTCACCGACCATAAAAGCCACATCTCGAACCTTGCGATCTGTATAACTCTTTTGCCTGGACTGAGCTGTACGAAGCCTATCCTGAATAATCCTGACCTTGTCCAAGGCCTCCTGAACCAGATCCGTACCCAACAACCGAGCCTCTCCCGGCCCAAACAATCCAACCGGAGACTGACACCGCCTACCATATAAAGCATCATAAGGAGCCATCTGGATACTCGACTGGCAGCTGTTGTTGTAGGCAAACTCTGCTAAAGGCATAAACTGGTCCCACGAGCCTCTAAAGTCAATAACACAAGCTCGAAGCATATCCTCTAAAATCTGAATAGTCCGCTCGGACTGCCCCTCCGTTTGAGGATGAAATGATGTACTCAACTCAATCTGAGTGCCCAACTCTCACTGAACTGCTCTCCAGAAACGTGAGGTAAACTGCATACCTCGGTCCGAAATGATAGAAATGGGCACACCATGAAGACGAACAATCTCCCGGATGTAGATCTCAGCTAACCTCTCGGACGATAAGGAGACTGCCACAGGAATGAAATGCGCTGACTTGGTCAGCCTATCAACAATGACCCATACTGTGTCGAACTTCCTCTGAGTCTGCGGGAGTCCAACAACGAAGTCCATAGTGATCCGCTCCCACTTCCACTCGGGAAGCTCAATCCTCTAAAACAAACCACTAGGCCTCTAATGCTCATACTTAACCTGCTGACAATTCAAACACCGAGCCACATATGCAACGATATTCTTCTTTATTCTACGCCACCAATAATGCTACCGCAAATACTGATACATCTTCGCGTCGCCCAGATGAATAGAGTACCGGGAGATATGGGTCTCCTCTAAGATCAACTCTCGAAGCCCATCCACATTAGGCACACATACTCGACCATGAGCGACCGTGTAAGATAATACACGACTAGGCTCAGAAATATCCAACCTCACATACCGATTGGCCAAATCCTGAACATCCAAAGCAAGCGGCCTCTCACCGGCCATACTGGCCATACTAACTGACTTTCTACTCAAATCATCGGCCACTACATTGGTCTTTCCCAAGTGATATAAGATAGTGATATCATAATCCTTAGCAACTCCAACCACCTCCTCTGTCTCAAATTCAACTCTTTTTGCTTGAACAAATATTGGAGACTCTTGTGGTTCGTGAACACCTCACATGCCACTCCATACAGATAGTGCATCCAAATCTTCAATGCGTGAACAATGGATGCCAACTCCAAATCATGAACCGGATAATTCTTCTCATGAATCTTCAATTGTCGCGAAGCATAGGCAATGACCTTGCCATCCTGCATCAACACTGCACCAAAACCAATACGAGATGTATCACAATAAACTATATAAGGCCCTGAACATGTGGGCAAAAACAACACCGGTGCCGTAGTTAGAGCTGTCTCAAGCTTCTGAAAACTCGCCTCACACTCGTCCGACCATCTGAACTGGGCACCCATCTGGGTCAACCTGGTCATCGAGGTTGCGATAGATAAGAACCCCTCCATGAACCGATGATAGTAGTCTGTCAATCCCAAGAAACTCTGAATCTCTATAGTTGATGCTTGTCTAGGCCAGTTCTTGACTGCCTCAATCTTCTTCGGATCAACCTGAATACCCTCTACTGATACAACATGACCTAGGAATGCAACTGAACTCAACCAGAACTCACACTTTGAGAACTTAGCATATAGCTGACTATCTCTCAAAGTCTGAAGGACCACTCTGAGGTGCTGCTCGTGCTCCTCCCGGCTGTGGGAATATATCAAAATATCATCAATGAAGACTATCACGAACGAATCCATATAAGGCCTGAACACTCGGTTCATCAAATCCATAAAAGTTGTTGGGGCATTTGTCAACCCGAATGACATAACCAAGAACTCATAATACCCGTACCGAGTGCGGAAAGCTATCTTAGGGACATCGGATGCCCTAATCCTCAATTGATGGTAGCCAGATCTCAAGTCAATCTTTGAAAATACCTTGGCACCCTGAAGCTGATCAAATAAATCATCAATCTTCGGCAATGGATACTTATTCTTGATTGTAACCTTGTTCAACTACCGGTAATCAATGCACATTCTCATCGAACCATCCTTTTTCTTAACAAACAACATCGGTGCACCCCAAGGTGAAACACTAGGTCTAATGAAACCCTTCTCCAAAAATTCTTGCAACTATTCCTTCAACTCTTTCAACTCCGGCGGGGCCATAGATACGGCGGGATAGAAATGGGCTGAGTGCCCGGAGCCAAAAAAAGTCAATATCCCTATTGGGTGGCATACCCGGTAGGTTTGAAGGGAAAACATCAGGAAACTCAAGAACAACGGACACAAAATCAATAGAAGGGACCTCAGCACTAGAATCACGAACATATGCCAAATAGGCCAAACACCCCTTCTCGACCATACGCCAAGCCTTCACATTCGAGATAACACTGCGGGTAGAATGACCAGGAGTCCCTCTCCATTCTAAACGAGGCATACCCGGTAAAGTTAAGGTCACAGTCTTGGCATGACAGTCCAAGATAGTGTGGTAAGGTGATAACCAGTCGATCCCCAATATAACATCAAAATCAACCATGTCTAAAAGCAACAAATCTACACGAGTCTCAAGACCCCTAATCACCACAATACAAGAACGATGGACTCAATCGACCACAATAGAATCACCATCAGTGTAGACACATAAACAGGAACACTCAATGAATCACCAAGCATGACCAGGTATGGTGCAAAATAAGATAACACATACGAATACGTAGACCCTGGATCAAATAACACTGAATCATATCTATCGCAAACTAGAAAACCTGTAATAACTACATCTGAAGCCTCAACCTCGGGCCTGGCTGGAAGAGCATAACATCGGGGCTGGGGCCCACCACCCTGAACCACATCTCTAGGTCGGCCTGCTGCTAGCTGGCCTCCACCTCTAGCGGCCTGAGCTCCACCTCTAGTACCTCTACCTCCACCTCTAGCACCTCTACCCCAGGTTGTGGAACACCTGGTGCCTGTACCATGGCACGAGAACCCTGATGCTGAGAGCTACTCGGTGCTCGAGGGCAAAACCTGGCAATGTGACCCGGATCACCACAAGTGTAACAAGCCCTCGGCTGTTGAGACTGCTGGCCCTGACGACTTGAATGACCACCCCAAAAACTCTGAAGCGGCAGTGCATTAATAGGAGCAGGTGGTGCATGTAGGACTACTGATCGAAATACTACATCTGGGGACCACAACTACCTGAAGCACCATGGGAAACCTGAAGTGCTGACTGAAAAGTCCTAGGAGGATGGCCTCTACCATATGAATCTCTACCTCCAGACGAGGTACCACTGAATCTGCCTGAATGACGGGGGCTCTTGTCTGACCCATGACCACCTCTCTGTGATAGAACCATCTCAACTCTGCGGGCCACATTGGTCGCTTCCTGGAAAGTAATCTCACTCATAGCCTCCCTAGCTATCTGAAGACGAATCGGCTGAATAAGACCATCAATAAACCTCCTCACCCTCTCTCTCTCAGTGGGAAGTATGATAAGATCATGGCGAGCTAAGTCGATGAACTTGGTCTCATACTGGGTAACAGTCATGGAACCCTACTAGAGGCACTCAAACTGCCTCTGATAGGCCTCTCTCTAAGTAATGGGGAGAAACTTCTCCAGGAATAACACTGTAAACTGCTCCCAAGTCAAGGCTGGCGATCCGACTGGTCTAGTTAAGAAATAATCTCTCCACCAAGTCTTGGCGGATCTAGACAAGCGAAATGTAGCAAAATCGACCACATTGGTCTCAACAATACCCATGTTCCTGAGAACCTCGTGGTAGCTATCTAGATAATCTTGGGGGTCCTCAGTAGATGCACCGCTGAAAGTAGATGGGAAGAGCTAGGTGAACCTATCCATCCTCCACAAAGCATCGACAGACAGCTATGCTCCTTCACCGGTCTGAGCTACCACACCCGGCTGTACTGCTCCAACTGGCTGAACCGCTGGAGTTTGAATCTGAGGAGCTACCTACTCCGGAGTGCGAGTAGCAGGAGTCTGGGCCCCTCTTCCAGCCTGAGAGATGGCTGGTGCTACAGGAAGCAAGCCTGCTCGGGCGACACTCTCCATGAGACCCACTAGTCGGACCAAAGCGTCCTGAAGAACTAGGGTAGCAATAAACCACTCTGGGATCTGAGCTGGGCTCACCGGAGCTGCTGGGGCCGGAACCTCGTCATCAAAATCAACCTGAGGCTCTGCCACTGGTGTTGCTGCTCAGGGATGAGCTCTGCCCCTACCTCGACCTCTAGCACTGCCTCAGCCTTACCCCCTGCCCCTCATGGGAGCTACTGCTGGGGGATCGAGATGCTGAGCGGTGGATGAGGAAGCGCGTGTTCTCGCCATCTGCGAAAGAACAGAGTAGAAATTCAATTAGCATTGAGAAACTAAATCACACGATAAGAAAGAACAAATGTGAAATTTTTCCTAACTCTGTAGCCTCTGGGGGATAAATACAGACGTCTCTGTACCGATCCCTCAGACTCTACTAAACTTGTCTGTGAACTGTGAGACCCATGTAACCTAGAGCTCTGATACTAACTTGTCACAACCCGGATTTTCCACCTTGGAAGTCGTGATGGCGCCTACTAATGAGAGCTAGGCAAGCCAACCCTTAACTACCTACTACATTAACCAATTTACTTCTTTTTAACAAATACAAGCGATAACATGAAAACAGCGAAACTTTAAATAACTAAGCAGAAAATAACGAAGAAATATTTGAAATTAGCGTCTATTACAACTTTTAAATTCTCAATACCCCAAAATCTAGTGTCACAGTGTCACAGACTGTCTAAGAATTACTACATACAAGGTCTGAAGAAACACCAATACACTATTTCTGAATAAAAGATAAAGGAAACAGGGAAATAGAGATAGAGGGAGATGCCAGGGCCTGCAGACGCCTGCAGGTCTACCTTGGGTCTCCGGGTGGACTGAAGGAAGCACTCCAACTACTGCCCAAAAGCTGCTCCGGGATCTGCACACAGCGCAGAGTGTAATATCAGCACAACCGACCACATGTGCTGGTAAGTGCCTAGCCTAACCTACGCGAAGTAGTGACGAGGCTAGGACCAGACTACCAAATAAACATGTGCAATTCAAATATATATACAACGGAAAAGAAATACAGCGATATCCAGTCAATATAGGGGGGAGCATGTTGTGGGGAGATAACAATTTCAAAGTAAAAAGACATCAAATAGCGAAGGAAATAACATAACTCGGATACCAATAAGGAATCAGGAGTCAATAAATGCACGGCATCACCCTTCGTGCTTTTACTCTCGTCCTCACCAAAGCAAGTATATAATAGAAATGTACACGGCATCATCCTTTGTGTTTTTACTCTCTTTTCTCACCAAATAATTAATAAAATCGGCACAGAATGGTACATCGTGCGGCACGGCATCACCCTTCATGCTTTACACTCTTTCCTCACAATCATACACGACATCACCCTTCGTGCTTTATACTCTTTCCTTACAAAACAAACAATACACGGCATCACCCTTCGTGCTTTAACACTCTTCCTTACCCAAACAACAATCTCAAACAATGGGGCGAGGCAATAAACAAGATTATAATAGGAATCACGGCAAGGGAACAACATCAACAATAACAACATCCCAACAAGGGAGATAACCAATAAAGCAATAATATCCCGGCAAGGGAACAATTTAATAACTCTTTCTCTTTTTCACTTTTACTTCACGCCCCACTTTACCACTTGAGCCAATGCTCCAAAGGGTTCAATCAACTCATTTACTTTCACAATTCGTAATATTACTTGAGCCAATGCTCCTCGATGTTCAAAAGTCACAATTACTTCCACAACTTTTCACAACAAATAGAAATCACTTCTAAAGCATAGTTTATTCAATGAAATCATGAAAATCACATTATAAGACTCACGGTCATGCTAGACACCAACGTATAGATACTCGTCACACTCAACAATAATCACGTAGCAAATAGGACTCGACTCCTAATCCCTCAAGTTAAGGTTAAACCAAACACTTACCTCGAACTTCCACGGCCAACTCAAGCCTCAAACACCACTTTTCCTTTCAAATTTGGCTCCAACCCAATCGAATCTATACATAATTGACTCAATAATATCAATAAATACTAAACAATCCAATTCCAATGTTTAATTATAACTTTCCAATCATTCTTCCTAAAAATCCAAAAATCGACCCCGGGCCCGCTTGGCCAAAACACGAGGTCCGAACCAAAATATTTTCACCCATTCACCCACGAGCCCGAATATACAATTTTTTTTAAATCCGACCCCAAAACGAGGTCTAAATCACAATTAATCAAAAAGCCTTAATTCTACCCAAATCCCTAATTTTTTACCCTTAATCACATGTTTTAGGCCTAGAAATCTAATAGATGTTGATGAAAATGGAAGAAAACAAGTTAAAGATTACTTACCCAAGAGATTATGGTGAAGAATTGCTTCAAAAATTGCCTAAGAGCTTTGGAGAAGAAGGGGTCTATGAAATTTTGTAATAATCACGTAAGGCTACTGTTCTGGATTTTAAAATTTAACTGGGTGAATTTACTCTTTGCGTTCGCGATGAGTCAGTCCTACTAGGCCTATGCGTTCGTGTGTAAAGGCTCGCGTTCGCGGAGCTTTGGCTCCTCAAGCCTACGCGTTCACGGGCCAGTGGCCGCGTTCGCGATGAACAAGCTGGTGACCCCTCCCCCGAACCTTATGCGTTCACGAGTGCAGGGACGTGTTCGCGAATGATCTCCCCCCTCAGCTTCGTATTCGTGTCTCGAGCTTCGTGTTCGCGAATAAGAATTTGGGCACCTGGGATATTTTCCTTACGCATTCGCGAGAGGATCTACGCGAACGCGAAGGGTAAAATCCCTGGGCACTAATAGCAGAAATCTGCAACTCTTTCTCAAGTTCAAAACTTCCCGAAACACATCCGAAATACTCTCGAGCCCTCAGGGCTCCTAACCAAACACACGTACTAACTCAACAACATCATATGAACTTATCCGTGTGATCAAATCGCATAAATAACCTCAATAACAACGAATTCAACCTCAAAATCAAAGAATTTTCTCAAACGTCTTAAAAATCAACTTTAGCAATTTAGGTCCGAATCGCGTCAAATGATATCCGTTTTTCATAAAATTTCACAGAAACATCTTACATCTATTTCACCATTCTTCTGAAGATCATGAGTGAAAAAGAATTTCGGTGAAATGTGTTTTGTTCTATCTCCTTTGATATATCCTCCTTTCAATTGAGCTATGCATGCAGCATTGTCTTCATACAATATTGTTGGAATATTCTCTTTCGAAGAAAGACCACATGTTTGCTGAATGTGTTGAGTTATAGATCTTAACCAAACGCATTCTCGACTTGCTTCGTGAATGGCTATTATCTCTGCATGATTTGAAGAAGTAGCAACCATAGTTTGTTTTGTCGAACGCCATGATATGGCTGTACCTCCACTTGTAAATAAATAGCCTGTCTGAGATCGACCTTTGTGTGGATCAGACAAATATCCTGCATCTGCATAACCAATCAATGATGGCTTGGATTCATTTGAATAAAATAAACCCATATCAATGGTCCCTTGGAGGTATCTGAATATATGTTTAATACCATTCCAGTGTCTTTGTGTTGGCGAAGTACTAAATCTTGCCAATAAGCTTACTGAGAAAGCTATATCTGGTCGGGAATTATTGGCAAGATACATTAATGCCCCAATTGCACTAAGATATGGTACTTCGGCACCAAGAAGCTCTTCATCATTTTCATGAGGTCGGAATGGATCTTTCTTTATATCAAGTGATCTCACAACCATCGGGGTACTCAATGGATGTGCTTTATCCATATAGAATCGCTTTAAAATCTTTTCGGTGTATGTTGATTGATGGACAAATATTCCATCTTTCATATACTCAATTTGTAGACCAAGACAAAATTTTGTCTTTCCAAGATCTTTCATTTCAAATTCTTTCTTCAAACAGTTTACTACTTTTGGAAGCTCTCCAGGAATTCCAATAATATTTAAATCATCAACATACACGACGATTATAACCAATTCAAATCCAAACCTTTTTATGAAGACACAGGGACAAATTGGATCATTCTTGTACCCTTCTTTCAACAGGTATTCACTCAGGCAATTGTACCACATACGACCTAATTGTTTCAATTCGTATAAAGATTTCTGAAGCTTTATTGAACAAGTTTCTCGAAAACTTTTATATGCTTATGGCACTTTAAATCCCA
Organism: Nicotiana sylvestris; assembly: GCF_000393655.2. Taxonomy (NCBI): domain Eukaryota; kingdom Viridiplantae; phylum Streptophyta; class Magnoliopsida; order Solanales; family Solanaceae; genus Nicotiana; species Nicotiana sylvestris. The sequence continues at coordinate 125,830,699 of NC_091058.1, read as the reverse complement.
CATGTACTTTCATAAAAAATTTCGGTGTCTAATGATCCATATAAATAGGTTGTAACAATATCCATTAGATGCATATCAAGTTTTTCTTGCACTGCCATATTTATGAGATACCTGAAGGTGATAGCATCCACTACAGGAGAATATGTCTCCATATAATCAATGTCAGGCCTTTACGAAAAACTTTGTGCTACAAGTCGCGCTTTATATCTAACGACTTCATTTTTATCATTTCGTTTTCACACAAAAACCTATTTATACCCTACAGGCTTTATGCCTTTAGGTGTTCGAACTATAGGTCCGAAGACTTTACGTTTTCCAAGTAAAGTTAACTCTGTCTGGATAGCGTCTTTCTATTTTGGCCAATCATTTCTTTGTCTACATTCATCGATAGATTTTAGTTCAAGATCCTCATTTTGTTGCATTATTTCAACAGCAACATTATAAGCAAAAATGTTATCGATAATAATATTATTTCGGTTCCATCTTTTTCCCGATGAGACGTAACTTATTGATATCTCTTCATTCTCATTATTTTCAAGTACATGGACCTCCCCTAAGGTCCTATCATTTGTTATGTCTTGGGGCTCTTCTTGAGCCACTACCTCCGTGTTATGATCAGTTTGATCATTTGCTCTTTTTCTCTTTTGAGGATTTTTATCTTTAGAACCGATTGATCTACCATGTTTCAAGCGTGACTTAGACTCATTTGCTTTAATTGATTGTCCTAACAGGATATCAACTTGAATTGGAGCATTAGCAGTTGGAATACGTGACTTAGTCACCCTTGGTAGGTTAGTGAATGCATCTGGCAATTGATTTGCAATTTTTGCAAATGAACAATCTTTTGAACCTCTTGTTCACATTGATTTGTTCGAGGATCTAAATGAGAAAGTGATAATGCATTCCAATCTATCTCTTTTTTCAGCTGCTTATTTTCTCCCCCTAATGTTGGGTATACTGATTCATCAAAATGGCAATCAGAAAATCTTACCGTAAATAAATCTCTAGTCATTGGCTCTAGATACTTTATAATAGAAGGAGATTCATATCCAACATATATCCCCAACCTTCTTTGGAGACCCATCTTTTTGCGTTATTGTGGAGCAATTGGAACATATATCGCACAACCAAAGATTCTAAGATGGGAAATATTTGGCTCCTGACCAAAAGCCAATTGCAATGGGGAGACTTTATGATAACTTGTGGGCCTTATCCGCACAAATGCTGTTGCATGTAAAATAGCATGACCCCATACTGAAAGGGGAAGTTTTGTTCTCATAAGCATTGGTATAGCAATTAATTGGAGGCGTTTGATCAATGATTTCGCTAGACCATTTTATGTATGAACATAAGCAACTAAATGCTCAGCTGTTATCCTAGTTGATATACAATAATCATTAAAGGCTTGAGATGTAAACTCACCAGCATTATCAAGACGAATTGTCTTAATTGCATAATCTGAAAATTGTGCTCTTAGCTTTATTATTTGAGCCAACAATCTCACAAATGTCATATTGCGAGTTGATAGTAAGCACACATGTGACCATCTTATAGATGCATCTACCAAAATCATATAATATCATAATGGTCCACATGGAGGATGAATGTGCCCACATATATCACCCTGTATACATTCCAGAAATGCAGGGGATTCTATCCTAACTTTAGTAGTTGATGGTCTAATAATTAATTTGCCTTGAGAACATGCAGCACAAGAGAATTCCTTAAATTGAAGAATCTTCTGATTCTTCATTGCATGTCCATGTGAATTCTCAATTATTTTATGCATCATATTAGAACCAGGATGGCCCAACAGGTCATGACAAATAATAAAATTATCTTGATTAGTAAACTTCTCGTTTACTACGACATGTGTTTCAATCCTGCTAGTACTTGTGTAGTATAAGCCAGAGGAAAGAGCAGGTAACATTTCAAGCACATATTTCTTATTGGACATTATTGTAGTAATATAAAGATATTCAATCTTTTTATCATTTGTAGTCTCAATATGATAGCCATTTTGGCGAATATCTTTGAAACTAAATAAGTTTCTTTGAGATTTACTACAATATAGTGCTTCATCAATAGCCAAATTTGTTCCTCCTGGTAGTAATAAATTGGCTCTTCCAAAACCTTCAATTAATCTTGTACTACCGGATATTGTATTAACATTGGCTTCTTTCATTACCAAATAAGAGAAATATCTCTTATCTCTTAAAATAGTGTGTGTTGTAGCACTATCCAGAAGACATATATCATCTTTATTAATCTTGAGTCCAACTGAAGACTGGAAAATTTTCTTATTCTTAATAAAATATGGCTCAACCTAGCGGGAGTTACGAATAAAATTAGAGCTTCGTGAAATAAAAGTGACTTAGTAAAATGTAAATAAGAAATAGAGATAGAAAGAAGTAGTATTTCACTTCTGTTTGGTGTGTCTTCCATTACAATTTACATAGCCTTTTATAGGCATAAAATGAGAAGAATTACTATTGTAAATAGTGAATGGGATGAAAATAAAGTAGGAGATTTAATCTGTACGCTATTCACAACATGTGCATCCAATCTACAAACTATTCATAAATGTCCCAAGTTATTTCGCACTTTCTGTTTTTATTTCTGTTTCGGAGTGGGAATAAAACTTTATATGGCTAAAGTATTGACGTACCCGAATTTAGAATTTTAAGGATGACTCTTTTGTCTCATTTGTTTGGTTATAAATAATATCTTAAGGGTCGTTTGGCATGAGGTATAAGAAGGTATAAGGGTGGTATAAAAATTTAATACCATCTTAATACTCTGTTTGATTAGCAAACCAGGTATAAGTTATCCCGGTGTTAATTTTAACACCAGGATAACTTATACCTTATATAATGTGGGGTAATTAGCACCGGTATAACATATACCTTCTTCTTAGAAATTATGCAATTGTCATTCTTAATACGACATACCAAACAATGAATAAACAACAATCTCAGTATAACTAATCCCATCATAACTTATCCCTATATAATTTATACCGGTATAAATCGTATTCCAACCAAACGACCCTTTACTGTAGTATTTGTGCTGGTGCACATATTAGACGATCATGAGTAAGCCTCTCTACAACACTTTCGTTTATTATAATTTTTTTTAGTTTTTATAAATAATTATTATATACCTATAATAACATTTGGTATTTAAATATTTTTTATTGTTATAGATAAAAGTTATCCAAAATGAATTATTTTTCCTTTTTTAGTATTACATATAAAAGATAAGAAAATTATTCAATTTAAAATCTCAAAATATATGCATATTTCACTAGTTAAATATTGAAGAAAGTTAATACATTATTAATAAATTTCATAATTAAACATAGAAAGATTTAAACTCTAAGGCACATATTTTAAAGCTACTTGGAAAAATAAATTCTTTCAAGATTGATGGAAGAAGTTTTTAATCTTATGTCTTATGCAAGATATAAACTTTATTCAATGGACAAAGATTGTGTGCATATTTTCAGAATTTTTATTAGTCTTGAAGATTCTATATGGTTGTTATAGAGGGGTAATTTTACAAAGAGTTTTCTGTTATAAATATCGATGTTGCTGTTATAGGTAAAAAGCTATTATAGAGAGGTAAAATATAACTTAAAAATCAGTTATGAGTAAAACTTGACTTTTATAATAAATAGTTATTATATAAAAATGTTATTATAGAGACGTGTGACTGAGTCGGGCTGACCCGATTCCGATTCGGTCCTGACCGGTTTCAGACCGGACCAGCCCGATGGTAAAGGGTCGGGCAGGGCTGGGTTTGGAGGAAATGTAGTGAAGGGAAAGGAGAAGAGAGAAAAAGAGGCATTGACTTGAATGATGAAGTGGAACCTTGGAATTATGCATTTGGGAATTTGTAAAGTTTGTTTATTGTTATTATTACTCATGTTATTAGTATTAATGGAGTGGAGTCTTTGGAGAGGATAGTAATAGGTAGCACCTTGTCACGATCCAAAAACCGACCCGGTCGTGATGGCGCCTATCGTGAAACTAGGCCAGCCGACACAACACCCGAATCAACCATTTTCCAATAAAAGTTATTTATATACGATTTATAAACCAATACCTCATAATGAAAATTTAAAAGAAAAGTGCGGAATAATTACACAAGCCCGACATCGGAATGTCACTAGTTGTGAGCATCTACCAAGGTCTGAATATAGCAAAAGTCTAAAAATGTAATAAATACAGTAATGAAAATGAGAGGAAGGAAGTAGTACTGCGAACGTCGTGCAGCCACCTTGCTAACTCCGATGACTCCGCCTCTGAGCAATCAACACCCGCTATCGGGTTCCGAAATACCTGAATCTACACACGAGGTGCAGAGAGTAATGTGAGTACTCCAACCTAGTAAGTCATAAGAGTAAATAAGGACTGAGTAGTAAGAAAACATGTCAACCACATCATAGCACCACAATGATTACAACATGTTCCCAAATTAGGATACCATTCAAATCATTTCGTTAAACTTCCAACTTCAGAAAAATCCCTTTCTAACCTTTTCCTTATAGGTTCAATGAAATATATATCTAGAGTGGAAGTGATGAAAATCATAATCGGTCCCTCGGGCAAAACATAGTTCGTATACAGCCCCTCGACAACACAAAAATTCATACCCATTTCATAGCTTAAAAACTTCAGTTTAAATGAAAGTTGTTTAAAGCATTTGTTCAACATTTTCAATAGAGGCTTGGTCTAAAGATGAGTGAAAGCATTAATTAAATCAACATATTCGATAGAAAATCACTTTAAGGAGGAGTGAAAAACAATAAGCTCATAATCAGGCCCCTCAGGCAAAGCATCACTTATGTACACGTATATCTATAGCCCCTCGGGCAAGCCTCTCAGTCACTCATGACTCAACTCTTACCAGTCAGCGCTCACACTTAATAAGTACCATATAGTAACCGCTGCGACGCGCAGCCCGATCCATATATCGATACGGCGTGCAGCCCGATCCATATATCTCGTTGACGTCGCTCACTAGGGGTGTGCAGACTCCGGAGGGGCTCCTACAGCCCAAGCGCTATATCATTGCGGCGTGCAGCCCGATCCATAAATATACAATCCTCACAACCAGGCCCTCGGTCTATTTCAGTTATCAACCTCACAATCACTCGGGCCATCAACAATCAGGGAACTCAGCCCAAACCGTTTTTCACATTTTTAAGAAGTAAAGTGATAAAACCATATTTAAACAATAATCGGGTAAAATATGACCGAGGATATGCTTTCGAAACAAATAGAGTGAGGAAAAATAGTAAAAATGCCCCTAAGGGTCTCAACAGGTCGGCCCAAGGCCCCAAACATGGCATACAGTCCAAAATATAATATCAATCTCTAAAATATGGAATATCATAGGATTTCAAATCAAATACGCGACTTAATAGTCGTACGGTACGGACCAAGTCACAATCCCCAACGGTGCACGACTCCATGCTCGTCATCTAGCATGTGCGTCACCTCAAAGTAGCACAACGATGTGAAATCCGGGGTTTCAAACCCTCAGAATAACATTTACAATAATTACTTACCTCGATCCGATCCAAACTCTAGCCCGTGATGCCTTTGCCCTCACGAATCAACCTCAGGATGCTCCAAATCTAGCCACAATCAGTACATAACTGTTAAAATATACTAAGGGAATAAAGCCCCACTCAAAAATATCCAATTTACATAAAAAAAATCCCGAAATTGCTCAAACTCGGCCCCCGGGCCCATGACTCGGATTCCGATAAAATTTACATCGATAGGATCCTCATCCTCCCATGAGTCTATACATATCAAGAACGTCAAAATCGGACTTCAAATGGATCCTCAAATCCCAAATCCTAGGTCTCCAATTACAAGCCCTAGTTCTTCAATTCTAGGCTTAAATTCCATGATTAATTAGGTAGAATTCACACAAGAATCAAGTATTGAGTTCAAAAATCTTACCTACGGGTGTTATCACTTGAATCCCTCTTCAAATCCTCTCAAAAAGCTCCAAAACCGCCCAAAAATGGTGAAAGTTAACCCCAAAATCGCGGACAATGGTCATTTAAACATTCTGCCCAGGCATCAAAAATTTTCTTCACGAACGCGGTCAAAGCCTCGCGCTCGCGAAGCAAAAACTCAAGTTGACCAATTCTTCCTTCATCGCGATCCCGACAATCACTAAGCAAGTGCGAAAGCTTGACTTTCTAACTCGCTACGAACGCGACACCACCTCCACGAACGTGAAGAACAAACACCCCGGACCCAGCTGCTCACCTTCCTTCTACGCGAACACGGCATGAACCTCGCGAACGCGATGCACAAGACTCCAGCCCTTTGCGAACGCGGAGCCTTCATCGCAAATGCGAAGGCTAATTCCTCAGCCTCACCAGCTTACCCTTTGCGAACGCGAGGACCCACTCGCGAACGCGAAGGTCAATTTTCCTGAAATCCTTCAGCAGTTTTCTGCAACTTTTCAAAACATGAAATGGCCCAATTGACCACCCGAAACTCACCTGAGGCCCTCGGGAACTCAACCAAACATGACCACATATCCCATAACATCATTCAAACTTGTTTCATCCTTCGAAATGCTCAAAACAACATTAAAACACCAAATTTGCATCGAATTCAAGCCTAAGAATTCCAAATCTTCCGAATTACGCTTTTGATCAAAAACCCATCCAAACCACATACGAATGACCTAAAACTTTGCACACACCTCCCAAATGATACAACGGAACTACTGCAACTCTCGGAATTCCATTCCGACCCCTATATCAAAATCTCACCTATCAACCGGAAAATGCCAAAATCTCAATTTCGCCAATTCAAACCTAAACCTTCCACGAACTTCCAAAATGCATTATGATCATGCACCTAAGTCCCAAATCACTTAACGGAGCTAACCAAATCATAAAAATTCCAATCCGAGGTCATCTACTAACAAGTCAAAACTTGGTCAAACCTTTCAAATTTTAAGCTTCAAATTGAGAACTGTTCTTCCAAATTCATTCTGATTACCCTGAAAACCAAAACCAACAATTTACATAAGTCATAATACATCACATGGGGCAAGTCATGCCCGAGAACCGACGAGCGAAGTGCAAAATCTCAAAACGACCGGTCGGGTCGTTACATCCTCCCCCACATAAACATACGTTCGTCCTTGAACGTGCCCAGAGTTGTTCCAAAAGCCAACCAATCGCTGAATAACTTTACCATGAACATACCTGGGGGTGATCCCACGTCACCCTATCTCATATAGGCCCGATAATACAATGTAATTGAAATTTCACTATCCAACCTAGCACATAAGCCTTAGAACCACCTTTCCATTTCTGAAATCATCCACAAGATCAAAATCTCACATTTATACTCTGAATAGGCCCGAACAAGCTGTAATAACTCATACCTGCAACCTCAGGTTCAATTACATGACATACCACATAACTCAAACACTAGTAGCGATAACTTCTAATCACAGCAGCTGCACACAACATCAAAGATCGATAAAGAACCTCTTATCAACTAAAGTCTCGTTCCAACACTTTCATATATTACCAATGATAAATGAAACACGCAGTAAGCCATAACCATTTCCCAGATCAACCATTCATGAAGCCACTTCTCCTTTGGCAAGGACCATAGCAAATTCCTGAGCTAAACCTCAATATTATCCTTCCAACATGCTGAAATCGAATCCGTTTGTATTCATTAAAGATCCCAACGATCTTAACTAATCCAACACAACTACTGTTACAACCCACATTTTTGTACATTAAAATTTCATTTTTAGTTAACCGACGTAGACTCGGGGATGAGATCATCTTGACGTTAACGTACTTACGTTATTTATAACAAGCGATAAATAAGTGTTATGAAGGATAAAGAGGTACACAGATTAAAAAAACGGGTTTCGTTAAAAGTGGTAAATTTGGAATAAAATACGGATCGAGCGATAATACCTGATAATTATGAACTAGTACCATGCAAGGTACCATATGACCATGGTAGTATAATATATAAAGTATATATGAAGTATTTTAAAAAATAAATAGAATTTTAAGTAATTTGTGATAAGTTTTAAATTATGCGGGTAATTAATTAATTATCGGGTAACAGGACATTACCCGATTAACTAATAAGTGGATAAAAAATTAATAAAATAACACCCCAACGTGGCAAGATGCCACAAAACCTAGAAAATGACTAAGTAGTCATAATTCTAGGTGGAAACTTAGGCATAGATAAGAGTTGATGACTAACAAAATGATATGCTAAAATCCAAAATGAATTAAAATGTATCCAAAAAATTTATTCTTTCAAACAACTTCAAAGAACCAGACAACATTTTCCTCTCAAGATTTTAATTAACTAAGCACGTTACTATCCTAAAGCAATACCATCTTTCTTGGTTTAAATGATTCAAAGATAGAGGCTTAAAATTTCATTCAAGAATTAGAATTCCAGCGAAGCAGAAGGAAATTTTGTTTAAGAATTTCAATAAAAGCAGAAGCTTAATCCAATTTTTGGAGTTCTAAGGAATGTTACACGGAGTTTTCCCTACTCCAGGTATGTTAAGGTCCTTCCTTCTTTCTTTTGGCATGGTTCAAATTATACTGAAGAAACAAGCAAATACACGGTTTCTATAAATTACTCTATTCATAGAAATAGTAGGGGTGTCTATATTCTTGATTCCTCATGAGAATTGTTATTATTTTCTGTTCATGGGTCTCAGAATAATACGCAGTTGGAAAAGTTTATCCGAAAGGAATATCGAGATTATTATGTATTTTTCATGCATTTCACTCATTTATACATGTGAATAGACCCATGACCAGATGGAGTTATATACGCGTATATATGTAAATATATGTATATGGAATATGGGAAAAGGTTACGGTGTTATATACGCACCACCACCTGATCAACTGGTATATAATGATGATGTTGCCCACAGTGGCTAAAATATGATTCAAACGGCGTTATATATGCGTATATATGTATGTATATGTATATGGGATATGGGAAGAGGTTATGACGTTATATACGCATCACCACCTGATCAGCTGGTATATGTTGATGATGTTTCCCACAGTGGCCGAGACAATATGATGGGATGCCCTTAGTGGCTTGATGATATTATGTACACCCATACCTATACATGGCACGACATTTATACGCATGTGCATGATATTATAAACGTTTCAAAATTTATAGAGTTATTCAGATTTAAAGGTATTTCTGCATTCCATGTTTCATCTATGTCTTTTACATTCTTATTTACATGCCTTACATACTCAGTACATTTTTCGTACTGACGCCCTATTTCACGGGGCCTGCGTTTCATGCCCGCAGGTGCATGTAGGCAAGCTGACGGTCCCCCTTCTTATGATTCTTGATCCGCGAGAGTTGGCGCTTTCCACTTGATCTGGAGCTACTTTTTGTTTTTGTACTATATATATAAATGTGGCTCAGTCCCGTCTTTGTATAGTTATGTTTCTATTAGAGGTCTGTAGACAATATGTCTAGTTGGGTTGTATGTGGCCTTGTCAGCTTTTAGTTTTGGATGTATAATTATCTATAGCAGCCTTGCCGGCTCACCCACTGTATTCTTCACGTATACGTACATATGCCTTGATGGCAGGTTTCCTTCACGTATGTTATTTTCGTAATGCAGCATATGTAATACAGGCTCATATCTTAGACGCATGCTTAGAGGTGTTTGACAGATAGGTCTTAGGCACCCGTCGCGGCCCATTAGTTTGGGTCGTAACAAAAGTGGTATCAGAGTAGTTATGTCCTAGGGTTGTCAACAGACCGTGTCTAGTAGAGTCTTGTTTATGGGTGTGTCATGCACCACACTTATAAACAGGAGGCTACATGATATATAGGATGTTATCCTCTCTTTTTATCTCAGATCGTGCAATACAAGAATTCATGTTCCTAACGATACGTTATATTTTCAGAAATGCCTCCAAAGAGTACGGCCGCCCAGAAGGGAAGGTCCGTGGCTGGTGAGACTACTAGTCGAGTGCCACAAGTTACCAGGCTCGGGGAGAATCTCATGGTGAGGTTCCATCTCAGACTTCACATACCCCGTATTTTCCAGAAGAGCTCCAAAGGGCACCAGCTCCAGCGCCCACCCTTGTACATTCAGCACCTCAGCCGGATGCGTCGGGTCAGGAGATGAAAGATGTTGTTCAGTTATTGACCCGATTAGTGGCCGCACAGGTTCAGCGTTAGGAAGCAGGTATTGGTTACATAGATAGGTCCGTGAGTGCGAGGGTTCGTGACTTCATTAATTTAGACCCTCCGGTATTCACTGGAGCAGACCCGAATGAGGACCCTCAGGTATTTATTGATAGAGTGCAGAGGACGTTACGGGTAATGAAGTCCACTGCGACTGAGCAGTTGAGCTTGCTTCCTATAGACTCCAAGATGTTGCAGTTAATTGGTACAAGTCTTGGGAATTGTCCAGAGGTGAGAATGCCCCTCCAACGGTATGGCGAGAGTTTACAGAAGCTTTTCTTCATCATTATCTACCACCAGAGCTTAGGCGAGCTAGAGTTGATAGGTTTTTCACCCTTCAGCAGGGAAACATGAGTGTTCGAGAGTACAATATTCTGTTTGATTCATTGGCTAGGTATGCTCCCACTATTGTATCTAAGACGGAGGATCGGGTTCACCGGTTCATGATGGGATTAGAGCCTCACTTGATTAATGATTGTATGTCGGTTTCACTTCAGCCAGACACAGATATTTCTCGTATTCAAGCATACGCTTAGGGTGTAGAGGAGCGTAAACAGAAACAGAGGGCCGATCGTGAGCATGATAGGGCCCAGAATAAGAGAACGAGGTCTTCGAGTCCTTCTGGTGTGTTTCGAGGTGGTCAGAGGTAGCAGTATTCGAGATATCCATCCCAGCCCTCGGCTATCGCCCCCCTCAGTTTGGCGGTAAGAGATTTGATCATTCTACATATTCAGGGTTGCAATGACCCAACCGATCGTTTTGAGCTTTTGCACTTTGCTCGCCAGTTCTCAGGCATGACTAGCCCCGTATGATGTATTATGATCTATGTAAATCGTTGGTTTTGTTTTTCAGGGTAATCGGAATAAATTTGGAAAAACCATTCTCAATTTGAAGCCTGAAATTTGAAAGGTTTGACCAAGATTTGACTTGTTTGTATATGATCTCAGATTAGAATTTTTATGATTTGGTGAGCTCCGTTAGGTGATTTGGGACTTGGGAGCATGATCGTAATGCATTTTGGAGGTCCGTGGAAGGTTTAGGCTCGAATTGGCGAAATTGAGATTCTGGCGATTTCCGGTTGATAGGTGAAATTTTGATATAGGGTCGGAATGGAATTCTGGAAATTGGAGTAGGTCTGTTGTGTCATTTGTGACGTGTGTGAAAAATTTCAGGTCATTCGGACGAGGTTTGATAGACCTTTTGATCGGATTTGGAATTCGTAAGTTTTGGAATTCTTAGGCTTGAATCCGATGGTGATTCGATGTTTTGATATTGTTTTGAGCATTCCAAAGGTTGGAACAAGTTTGAATGATGTTATGGGGTGTGTTGGAATGTTTTTCCGGGGTCCCGTGAGTCTCGGATAAGTTTCAGAAGAGTTTTTGGAAGATTTTTGTCATTTTGGGCATAAGCATGAGTTAATTGTTTAACTAGCGAAATGGGTATCGCACTAAGAAAATGAGCTCCGAATTAAGTTTTGATTGAAGGTCTATGTTCGTATTATTATTTTTGACTCATAGGAACAAGAATCATCGAATTCCGAGTTTGTATGGTGGAGTTAGAGCCTTTTTAGTGAAAATAAATATTGCTGGTGCAACAGGATCTGGTGCACACCTTTAGCGACCAGATTTGGCACTTTTAGCGACCGTAAATGGCTATTAGCTACCAGAATCGGGTGTATTAGTGTTGTTCTGTTTTTTTGCTCATTTTGACATTTCTTTGGTGAAAGAACACACCTTGGGGCGATTTTTGAGCAAGAAATCATGGGAAATCTTGAGGTAAGTCACGTGTGATCATTTCTACTCCATAATATTGAATTATCATCGAATAATACGACTAGATTACATGTTTTTGAGGTGTAAATTGGGGATTTGGACCTAGGGATTTGAAAATACGACTTGAAGATTTCAAGGCCGAATTGTTATCGGAATTTGGTAATTTTGATATGGTTGGACTCGTGGTTGAATGGGTTGTCGGATTTTGTGAGTTTCGACGGATTTCGAAACGTGGGCCGGGGAGCCGGGTTTGAGCATTTTTGGGATTTTTGATGTAAATTGGATATTTTCGAGTGGGCTTCGTTCCCTTAGCATATTTTAATGATTATGTACTGATTGTGGCTAGATTTGGAGCATCCGGAGGTCGATTCGTGCGGGCAATGGCATCGCAGGCTAGAGTTTGGACCGGATCGAGGTAAGTAATGATTGTAAATACTGTTCTGAGGGTTTGAAACCCCGAATTTTACATCGTTGTGCTACTTTAAGGTAATGCACATGCTAGATGATGAGCGTGGAGTCGTGCACCATTGGGGATTGTGACTTGGTCCGTCCCGTACGATTGTTAAGTAGCGTATTTGATTTGAAATCTTATGATATTCCATATTTTAGAGATTGATATTATATTTTGGGTTGTATGCCATGTTTGGGGCCTTGTGCCGACCTGTTGAGACCCTTAGGGGCATTTTCACTCTTTTTCCTCACTCTATTTGTTTCGACAGCATATCCTTTGTTTCGATAACATATCCTCAGTCATGTTTTACCTGATTATTGTTTAAATCTAGTTTTATCACTTTACTTCTTAAAAATGTGAAAACTGTTTGGGCTGAGTTCCCTGATTTGCTGATGGCCCGAGTGATTGTGAGGTTGATAACTGAGATAGACCGAGGGTCTGATTGTGAGGTTAATGACTGAGAGAGGCCGAGGTCCTGGTTGTGAGGATTATATATTTATGGATCGGGTTGCACGCCGCATCAATATATATATATATATATGTATATGGATCGGGCTGCACGCCGCAACAGTTACTATATGGTACCTATTGAGTGTGAGTGCTGAGTGCGAGCGCTGATTGGTAAAAGTTGAGTCATGAGTGACTGAGAGGCTTGCCCGAGGGGCTATATATATATATATATACATGTACATGAGTGATGCTTTGCCTGAGGGGCCTGTTTATGGACTTACTGGTTTTCACTCCTCCTTAAAGTGAGTTCTATTAAATATGTTGATTTAATTTCTGCTTTTCACTCATCTTTAGACCGAGCCTCTATTGAAAATGTTGAACAAATGCTTTACACAACTTTTATTTAAACTGAAGTTTTTTTAAGTTATGAAATGCTATGAATTTCTGTTATGTCGAGGGGTTGTATACGAGTTATGCTTTGCCCGAGGGGCCGATTATGATTTTCATCACTTTCACTATATATATATATATATATATATATATATATATATATATATATATATATATATTTCCTTAAACCTCTATTGAAAAGGTTAGAAAGATATTTTTCAAAGGATTTTTGCCAAAGTTGGAATTTTAACGAAATGATTTAAATGGTATCCTATTTTGAGAATATGCTATAATCACTATGGTGCTATAACGCGGTCTACGTGATTTCTTACTGCTCAGTCTTTATTTACCTTTATTACTTACTGGGTTGGAGTACTCACATTACTCCCTGTACCTTGTGTGCAGATTCAGGTAATTCTGAGCTTGGTGGCAGTTTCATCGGATTTAGCAAGGTAGCTTCCTGGCAATCGCGGCTCTGCTTTCTCCCTCTTTCTTCTTCCTTATGCATTTCTTGTGATTTTTCCAACCATATTGGTCATGATGTGGTTAGACAGTTGTAGTAGATGCTCATGGCTAGTGACACCCCGATGTCGGGCTTGTATATTATTTCTGCACTGTTCATGTAGACTTATATTATGAAATATTTGTTTAATTAAAGGCTTAAAATGATACTTATTGATCAATGGTTAATTTGGGTGTTGTGTCGGCTGGCCTTGTCTTCACTAGAGGCGCCCTCACGACCAGGTCTGAGTTTAGGGTCGTGACAAATTGGTATCAGAGCCTAGGTTACATAGGTCTCATGAGTCATGAGCAGGTTTAGTAGAGTCTCGCGGATCGGTACGAAGACGTCTGTACTTATCCTCGGGAGGCTGCAGAACCTTTAGGAAAAACTTCACATTCTTGAATTCTTATCGTGCACCCTTGATTCATCTTGGAATGTAACTCTTTGAATTCCTTCCATATGTTCGTATGCGTGCATGAGCACGCAGTATCAGATGTGCATCGATGGCTGTGATTCCCTGATCGAGGGGCGAGATGTGATCTCTGTGTGTCGATGTTGGGCCAGTCTAGAAGACTTGAGGCCGGATTTTTGCCTATAGCTTGAGCATCGAGGTGCTGGTTGTGTGAGCAAGTGTTTTTGAACTTACATGTTCGGTAGTGCCCTATTGGCAGAAGTAATGACCGAATTGCTACGTGATAAGTATGTTATGACTGCTAGGTGTATTCATATGATTTGGAAACGACGTGAAGGGTCTACTGGAGGATAGGAGAACTATTAGGTAGTTGATTTTCATCTCGATTGGAGGTATAGCCCCAATTTATGGGTGTGTGAAGAATCTTTTCATGTGTTCTAGTTGGGAGTGAAGTAAATTTCATGTTACGGTATGAGTCCAGACTCAGGAAGATTAAGTGACTGCGTAATATTTATGATGGTGGAAGCTATACAGAAATATTAGTTTGAGGCCAAGCAGGTGGGGTTATCTCCTACGGAGTGTTCTGAAGCTGTGTGATTCTTATGTTGTCTGTTAGGAGATCTCATTTACAAGTGTAATATATGTGTTGCAATTTAAATTTGGGTCGCTTAAGAGAGTGGGGTACAACTGTTACGAGGGTGAATGCGAGATTTGCATAAGAAGTTAAAGTACTAGATGGTCTGTGTTTCACGAGCTTATAAAGGATTGAGTTTAATCTCACTATGGTATTATGGCAGTAGTAGAGTATATGTGTTATGAGTTATTGTGTGTGTTTTGATCTATGGCTTCGAGCCAAGTGGGGGAGTCTGCTACTGCTTAGTTGATTGCACGGTTATGTGCTATGTTGGTTCCAGTTTGAGGTGTATTGGTGAATTAGTTATGGCTTACGGAGATTGAGACCGAGGATGTCTCGAGTAAAGGAAAATTTTGACAAAGGTTATGTCATGCTTCATAGGTGTATGAGAATCACAGAATGTCTTGAGTTGTTGTTAGTAATGGATGCTCGGTGTATAGAGCAGGAAGTGGCTTGGTTATTCTAGGATGAGGTTACATTGTGCGGTGTCAGAGTGCTAATGAGGCAAGGGTTGTTCGGTTCGTTTGGTCAGGCTAATTGCAGTTTGAGTAGAATGGATGACTTTAGAGAATGGTTCTAATGTGTTCAAGATTTTACATGTAATGATTGGGGATTTTCAAGTTGTACTTTTTGCTAGAAACGGAGGTTTGCATTTTGGAGGGTGTCAAGACTTGTGCCATTTCTATATCAACTATGGGATTCTAATTATTAGCATCAGTAAGGTGAAGGTAACAGATTTAGATTCGCAGGAAGTTTCTTCAGAGTAAAGTATTTCGAATGTGGTGCTTTGAGGCATTTAAGGGAGTGTTCGGCGGCCTATGAGACTTAGACGATGCGGTTTATGCTTGGGTCTCATGCGGTGAGTCTGGGTTGAGGAATTGTAGTGTTATAGCAAGAAGGAGTATCAAGTTAAAGGTAAATCAGAAGGAAACTAGGATAGATAGGATAGTTTGGTAGTAGGCCGAATCGGTATGGTAAGGATATGATTAGTTCTTGGGATGCTTATGAGGTAATGAGTTTCTATAGGTGTTTGGCGGTAATGCTCTTGGATTTTGGTGGCCTGCATAGCTTGGTTGAGTTAGAAGGATTCAGTCCTGACGGTTCGGTATTGTGCAACTAGAATTCAGAGAGTTCTTGATGGTTTCTACCACGGTTAGAGATGTATATTTTCTACTAGCATGAGGAGCATAGGATGTATAATGAATTTCTCCTAGATGAGATCAAATAGAAAAGTTCTTGGCTAGTTGAGTACGTAGTTGCATGTGGCTCGGAATGGATATGAAGTTCTCATATTTACCTTAGGACGGTGTAGTATAGGCGGTGTGTTGTGCAAGACTTAGATTTGCATGTGTAAGGTCACAGATCAGTTCTGAAAGGAAGGTCACAATTCTTAGGCAGCATGGGCAATTTCAGATAATTGGAGAAATGAGCTTCAGATGATTTGGGAAATGATCTTCAGATGATTAAGGAAATGGTAATGCTAATTGAGGTAATTTGACGAGGGTATATGTTTCATAAAAAGGCAATGTGATTAAGTTGATGGTACTTCGGTAGTATTGCAACACTTCTTGTCAGATCGACTATTGATATTCGAGTTTGCTTGACAGCACAGAAGAGTTTTAGAGTATCTCTCGTAGAATGATGGAGTACTAGAAGTGTGTTATATATGCGAGCAGCGGAATTGGGACCAGATATGGTAATTCGTGTGCTTTATGGACTTGGAGACTGAAAGTTCTCATATATAGGTTAACTCGTGGTTGTGGATGGCAAAATGTGGGTAAGTTAGTCAGATGTTAGTATGTGTTATGATTCAGTCATTGTGAACCTTCAGAGGATTATTTATCTATTGTGGGTGACTAGAATTGATGTGTGGTTCATCGGTAGACCTATATGTATGTGTGTTCTTCATCGAGACGACTTGTTGACATCGAGTTGCTATTGATGAGGGATGTGTGGATTTGGTTGTTATTGAGCTATTAGTAATCGGGGGAATCTATGAGTTATCTTTTCGTGTTGCGAGACATTAGTAGTTGTGGGTTATAGGCACATATGGTGCGGTTCCATTGGGGTTTCATAGTGGAAGTCGAGCGGGAAGAGTACCGGGTATTGCTCAGCGAGTGGCGTATCGATTATGTCCTTTCGAGTTGTGTGGTGTTATGTAATGGCTTCGCGGTGGTTAGGATGATTGCTTTGGCTTTAGACATCAAATTGCGCGTGGTTGATAATTTTGAGCATGGTGACTTGAGTGTCTCATGTAAAGCAGTGTTTGGATAGGGTCCCACATTGCAGCAAAGTTATATAGAGGTATGATCCTTCGGATTAGATTCATGTCTGGTTCTATGAAGGGTTATGGGTTCTCAAATTCAACTTTCCTTTTGAAGTCTGCGAACCAGAAATTCTAAGTAAGGAATTCTGTTAACCCGGGAGAAGGTGTTAGGCATTCCTGGGTTCCGTGGTTCTAGCACGGTCGCTTAAACTATTAAAATTGGCTTATTATCTGATTAATTACAGAGCTGTCACACCTCCTTTTTCCTACACCCGGAAAGGTATTGAGGGAGTTTTTTCTAATTTAAGTGACAATTCCTTTTGTTATGCCTCAATAACGTTTTGAGTTATAACACATTTTTTTTCAAATACAAAATAGAAAATATAATAATAAAAGACTCGACATTACTGTACAAAACTAGAAGGTAAAAGATGACATAAAAGAAAAACAGACTCAACACATAAAAAAAATCTTCTTAAGCAACTCCTGGATGAGCGATCCTGACTGGATGGTCCCGGGGTGTCTGCCATGCTCAAACTCCGGTAAGTAAATTCACACATGTATGAGAAAATTAAGACCAAATAAAGTTAAAGACCTAGAACGCTATGTGAGACAATAACCCTTCTTGTTGGACACATGCAAGACCTGATTTTGACTATTTTTCTAAAATTAACCTATGTGGCTAAAAGTGGCTAAAAATGCAAGATTTGGCTAAGACCCCGCAAAGCCAAGAACCTATGACTCACTAGGAAGACCGGACCCTATGTGGGTTGCCTACGTATCATGCCCCGAAAGACGAGAATCAGGTATGCGTAGTTCGGGCAGATTGGATACGGTCGAGAATAAAAAAACAACTAATTTAGAGAAAACGTATTTTTTTCTTCTTTTTTTTTTGAAAAATGATGAAACATGTAAACTCTTTTTGGATTTTCCCCCTCTTTTTTCCTCTTTTTTTTTAAAAATGACGGGGAAAGTGCAACTCTTTTTTTTGATTTTTCATTTTCATTTTTTGTTTTTTTTTCTTGAAAAAGTGTGAAAGAAAATTGTAACAGGGCCCTACTTGCTTCATTTTTATACTTCAACCTCTTTTTTTTCTTTTTCTTTTTTTTTCATTTGTCTTCAACTATCATTGGTCCACCAAATGACCCTTTTACTCTTGAAGAAATGCAACATGTAGCACATAGGATGCATCAAGATGGTCTGTTACTTTGGGTACACCTGTCCTAGACGGACCCAACCCCTGTGTTGAGTCCCCAAAGTCAGATGCACGTGATGCAAACAAGTGTTCCTACTAGGGATCCGACATGAGGCTATGTTATACTATGTTTAAAAACCTGGGTTTACTTGTTCTAGACCTGGCTTACCCGAACAGACATCTCGAGCCGGGAGGGGGGGAGGGGCAGCGTACCAGGAATACAGAAGTTTTACTGGCTTTGCAACTTGTCCGAACCTCGTTCTAAAATTGGGATATGACTCTAACAGAAGAGAAGTTACATGAAGTGCACCCTTCCCAAATGATTTAGAAGACTCAGATAGAGGAGGGTTTCGTAATAATTTATATACATTTCAACAATATCAAAGCGGTAAAAAGCAATATTTAGCACATTAGGCTCAAACATATAAATAAAACCAGATAACAAATAAAGTCAAATACAACAATTATTCTAATCTCGAATTCTTGAATCCTGAACCAGAAGTTCTAGGTTCTTTTCCCCAACAGAGTCGCCAGAGATGTCAGAAGACCAAGACACTCTGCAAAAATCTGATATGTCATTTTCAGCAGACCAAAACGACCCCCCTGATGTCCATCTTCTTCGTATCCCCCTACCCCCTGAAACCAACGACCACCTAACGCCTATGTGCTAAAAACCTGGACCTTCTCTTCAGAAGCTGCAGCGGCAACCATAAACATACGACCCAAAACTAGCCCTCCTCACCATCAAGAACACCTAGATACAAACACACACAAAGATAGATATAGGAACGGACAAAAGCAACTGAGATCAAAATTTTGTCATTCGAAAACTTCAATTGAGATCGGTTCCCAAAAGTTGTTGAAGTCGAAAATTTATTTCTGTTGATTGTTGAACTCGTTGCTGAGTTCAGTCCGATCTGGTTTCAGTCATTGTTGAAGAGATGAGTTTGTTTCGAAGAGGTTTGGTCGAGTTTCGTCAGGATTCCGGCGAAGCATTTCGTTTTTCTGTTCGAGTTTTCTAGTTCCGTTCGAGTTTCTGGTGAGGCTCCAGCCATCGCGTCTATGTTCGACTCCTTGTCTGTTAGTCGAGCTT
Organism: Nicotiana sylvestris; assembly: GCF_000393655.2. Lineage (NCBI taxonomy): Eukaryota > Viridiplantae > Streptophyta > Magnoliopsida > Solanales > Solanaceae > Nicotiana > Nicotiana sylvestris. The sequence continues at coordinate 125,811,263 of NC_091058.1, read as the reverse complement.
CAAAGCAGTCTCGTGAAGTTTTCCGTTCATTAATTTTGAAAGAAGCATTTAAGCAACTGCAAAGGTTCATTCTCTTATACTCTTAAACAAATTTCGTAGCTTCCATTAGCCTTAACAGTTTTTTCGTTGAGTTACCTGCTTAACTGTGTTGATGTGAGGTGAAGGAAACATGTTGGACCTGTTAACTTAGATATTTTATGGGCGTTAATTTGCTGATCATGAATGAGGACCCTAATGAAAATGTTTTCAAGGTTGACGGGACAGAGTCCACGTTCGGTTTGCTGTTTTCATGTCATCTCTGTATCTCCTATTTCATTTCTATTTTTGCCATAATGAATTTGTCAATTAAATCTTATGTTTCATTTCTTGGTCAATTTGTTTGGAATCTGATTGTCTGCTTCAATAACTTTTTAGTATAAGTGGCATTTTTTTACATGTAGTTAGACAGGTAATTTTAAAATAGTGGATCTTATGTGAGAAATTGTAAATGTTTTTCTAGTACTTAGTGATAAAATTGATCTCGTAGCAATCCTTCATATGGAATCCTACACTTTTTCCACAACCATTTCAACCGTAGTTTGCTTTAGTCGTATTTAATTAAATAAATTGTCATAGCTACGGGTACGGTTCCCGTGACATAGTTGTGAGACCTAATTTCTAAAAATCTAGGGGTGCATTTCATGTGACCCGATTCTAATTGCAACAAGGTTAAATAGAACATGTCGTGAACCGCGGGTGCATTTCATGTGACGTGGCTTGCGATAATGTTTTAAATAACCTTAAATTAACTCTTTAAACAAATAAAAGCGGTTTTATAGTTAAAAATGCACATAGGTTTAAAAGTGTTTTAAAATTAGATAATTAAGCCAATAATAACAGTTGAGCGACCGTGCTAGAACCACGGAACACGGAAATGCCTAACACCTTCTCCCGGGTTAACAAAATTCCTTACCCGAATTTCTATGTTCGCGGACTGTAAAACAGAGTCAATCTTTTCCTCGATTCGGGATTCCAAACCGGTGACTTGGGACACCATAAATTATCCCAAGTGGAGACTCTGAATTTTAATTAAATAATCCCGTTTCGATTTTCACTTTAAGTTGGAAAAAACTCCCTTATACCCTTTTGGGGTGTAGGAAAAAGGAGGTGTGACAGCTCTCCGTCCTTGTTTCAGATAAAGAAAACCTATGAGTTTAAACATGGTGGTTGGTTTGTGACCTTGACTTTGCGGCGATTGCTCCTTCACTTGTCATGACAACTTTGATTTCAACTTGAAAGACATTGCTTGTTCATTGACTAAACACTTTCTCTGTCACCCTTATCACAGATAACACCTCTGATACGTTCAAACCCAATACTCTTTATCTGTTGCATTGTGCTCATGAATTTCCATTTACCGAACTTTTGCATTTCTCATGAATCCCAAAGCACGCCGATTGTTATCCATTCAGTGTATATACTGCTCTTTCCTGACTTATGTCACTTTAATGTGCTAACCAGACTCTGCTTTGCAATTCGAAAGCTGGTAGCAGATTTTGAAGTCATTTCTCACTTGTTTTGACCAAACAGACTCAAGAAGAGGGAGTAAACAAAACAAAAGGAACAGAGTAAAGGACAATGGAAAGAGATGATCCCTAACAGGAAAACTACAAAGTAGAAACTTACAGATGTAGATACCAATTCTAATGATCATGACATGCACCTTTGGATCAAATGGCCTAATCTGTCAAGCCAGTCAAATGTTCAACTCTTGTTTTACTTCTCCGCCGTGAAACTGGGCTTCAACGCTCCAATTTTCCAATTTGATTCGCGATCCTTATTCGACTTGTAGTGTCCGAAGGGTTTTCACCATCAAGCCTCTCTCATTTTGTTCTTTCTCTCAACTTATTGTCGCCTTATGGTACCTGCGAAGGTTTTCACCAATAAGACTCTCTCATTTTTGTTTTCCAATCTTCAAAGCATGCCAAATACAAACAACACAATTAAACAAACCAAAGGAATCATACATAATATCTTTTCACTGTATCAGAATTGATAACCATATCCACATATTTGCCTTCTACATCTGTTAAATACAAAGCACCATTGGACAACACTCTCGTTACCACGTACCGCCCCTGCCAATTTGGGACAAACTTGCCTTTAGCTTCAAACTGATGTGGCATGATGCATTTCAATAGTGTTTCTTTGTGTTCTATCTGCCCCAGTTTCATACAATTCGGGCTTGGAGTGATCTCAAAATACCTTTACTTATTTCCCTCAAATGTCTCTATCATCTTCAAAATTGCTTCATGACTAAACTAACTTTCAAGACTAGGCTGAGAATTCTGCATGCATTTCATGTCACTAGAGTCAGCAGGAAAAGAACTACAAAAGGAAAAGAGAACTAAACAAAAATGACTAATAATAACAAAAAACAGAAAATTGCATTATACAGGTGGTGAAAGGGTTTGAACAACAAAACACACTGGGGTTACGACCTTGGAAAAACCTAAATAAGACTAAAGGGGTACTACGACTAAATGAACTAGGCAAAATAAAACGATAGAAGGGTTTGAGTCACAAGACAATATCTAGTTTACAACCCTGAAATAACCCAGACAACAGAAATGACAACAAAATGAACTACCAAGACTCCTCCTTGGCTAGCCAAGAAAGGAGCGTCTTTCCAATTACCAAGATCGACATCTTAGGCACTGAGTTCCACGTCAATATTACTAGAACCTTCACAAGTATTCATCGCATTGTCCTTAGCAAATTGTTTTTGGGTCCCTTTGGCCAGCTCGTTCTTAGGATCAACTTCCGAAACCAAGAATGATAGCGTTGAAAGCTTTGCGGCAAGTGGCCCCCCGAGGATCTCAGAAGAGTTCTCATATTTCTTTCCCACACAAATCATGTCCACCATATGCGTCTCATTATGAACAGGCAATGGACTTTGGCTAGTATCTGCTGTATTTGGATTTTGCACGGTAATGTCACCTGCATCAATAAGCTTCTGGACTGCTCCTTTCAGATGCCAACACTTTTCTATGTCATGCCCCGGGGCATCTGAGCAATATGCATACTTTTGAGAAAAATCAAACTTCCTTGGAAGAGGGTTAGGCATTTTTATCTGAATCGGCTTCAACATGTCCAATTGCCTCAGCCTCTGGAACAGACTGGCATATGATTCTCCAATAGGGGTGAAAGCCTTTTCTTTTTTCAGTAGTCTTTTCATTTTATACTCTGGCCTCGGTTGGAACCTTTTGTGGGCAAGTGGTTGATATGCCTGAGGGGGCGGGTAAGACATTTGTGGAAGTGGTGTGGGCCATTGCGGGCCTCGTGGATGTGGAACATATGGTGGTGCATTGTGGACGGGGTATCGAGAAAGTGTTGTACGATTTTGGGGGTTAAGAAGTAGCAGTGGGGAGGATTACAAGGATATTCGCGGGGTCGATATTGAGGCTGAAAGCATTTAGCAAGAATGCCCACTGGATCCTGTCGTTGGCGGGGCTCAGCAACATCTTTTCTATCACTGGGAGGACTGTCCTGAGCAACTTGTTCGTTCCATCTGAGCAAAAAGTCCCTAAAACTTGCCTTGGGTTTCTTTTCCATCTGAAATAGGGAGGAGCAGTCTGGCACAATGTCTATATTGTACTGAAAGTGTTGCACAAAATCTTGAGCCATGTCGCCCAATGTATGCCACTTACCGACATCTTGACGATTATGCCATTCCAAAGCTGCCCCAGTCAAGCTCTCACTGAAATATGCCATCAACAAATCATCTTTCTCGCCAACACTTCTCATTTCATTGCAATAACCCGTCAGATGGGATACCGGATCTCCACACCCATCATACAAGTTAAACTTTGGCACTTTAAACCCCGGGGGCAAGCGAACATCAGGGAACATACACAATTCTTTGTAAGACGTGTTAACCTGGTCTCCCATCCCTTGCATGTTCTTTAAGGACTGTTCTATGCTTTTCAGCTTCCTGGATATCTCATCTCGCCCTTCTTTTCTTGTGACCTTTTCATTTTCAGCATGAAGCTCATCCCGAGGGCTCTGCTTGTATGAGTCAGGAACCTTGTGGGCAACCTCTGCGGGGTAGTATTGGGCATCATGAGCTTTGAGTGGGTATTCATCATTAGGGATAGTGGATATGACAGGAGGGCAATTTTAGGGAGAGGTAATTGGAAGATGAGTGATGGAGCTACTAGGGTGGTTGGGAAAGCTGCGATAAACTGGTGGATCTGAAGAGTATGGGGGATCATCCGGCACTATGACCGGAGTTTGGGTAAGGGTAGCATCTAAGAAGCTAGGTGGTGACGGGGGTGGTGCCTTCCCAGTCATCCATGCCTGATACATATTCGTCGTGTGTTGTCTTAACATCCTTACCTCATCAGCCAAACCAGTGTCCTATTCAACTAACTGCTTTCGGGCACCAGTATCAACCAACCCAATTCTATTGTTGTCCGCCATTGCCTTTTTACTTTATGTTGTAGAGAGGAGTTACTACTTCGAGAACCACAAACCAACCACCCTTCTGTTATGAAGATAACAAAGTGAAGTCATCACGTTAGCGTTAGGGCATTTAATCATAATATAATCTCATATTATGTGCAATGCACCTAGTCACAATTATTGGTTCTAAAATGACTTCGGGGGTATGAAGGCCATTTGGCATCATCCCAATTGTTCGTTTCAATCCTCTATTTTCTTTGCTTTTCTAGCACTTTCTTGCTCATTTTTCCTTCCTCTTTTTTCTAATTATCACTCTTTTCTTTCCTCTCATTTCTCACATCCCATAACTTTATCTCTTTTTTTTTCTTTTTCCTTTTTTTCTTTTAATAATAATAAAAATGATTCGATTGAACCCTATGTAGGTTGCCTACGTATCATGACGCCGCATGAATCAGATCTTTGCGTAGTTCGGGAAGATCGGGAATAAAGTAAACAAATTAACGTTCTCTTTTTTTTTTTACCTTGATGACTATTTTGATGAGAAAAGAGAAATAAAAGAAGCAAAACCTTTTTTTTTTTTGAATTTTCTAGACTTAATGGTCTATATCATATTCTAAACTCAAGCTTAAACGACCAAATATTGTTTCCTTTTTTTTGAAACATATACTCTATAAGAAATTATTAAGGAAAAACTCCTGGGAGCAAAAAATATTTTTGAATTTTTTTTTAACAAATACTCTTCTATTAAGAAAAAAATCCTAGAAGAGAAAAATATTTTTTGACCCCTTTTTTTAGGAAGGAAATCTAAAAAATAAACCAAAGAAATATATTTTGAATTTCATATATCCCTCAAGAAAGATTTCGAAACGAGAAATGAACAAGATAAAAAATATTTTTGAATTTCAGTTTTTGATTACCTAAGGAAGGAACTTTAAAGATAAACAAAAGATAAAGTATGTTTCTTTTTTCTTCTATGTACAATATCCTAAAGCTCTAGTGAAGATAAAAAAATATTTTTTTTATTTTTCATTAATTTCCCAAAGAAGAACCTCAAAAGAAAATCTTTTTGGATTTTTGAAATTAATACCTTAAAGAAAACTTTTTTTTTAAAAAAAAGGTACTAAAAGAAAATTCTTTTTTTTTTTTTTGAATTTTTAGTCCTAATATACTAAAAGAAATGTAAAAACAAATTTTTATTTTAAATTCTAGATGTTAATTGCCTAAAGGAAAAACCACCTCAAATGATTATTTTTTTTTCAATTTCTAGGAGTAGTATTTCTAAACAAAATTCTAACGGAAATATAAAAATGCAAAATATCTATATTTTTGGATTTTTGATTTATGATACATTTTCAAATACAAAATACGAAATAATAACAAAAGACTCGACAAAACATAACTAAACTATGACAAACTCTAGCATCAACTAAATGACTGAAATGAATAATAGACTAAAAAAAAAAAACTCTTCAGGCAACTCCTGAATGTAGTGGTCTTGGGGTATCTGTCATGCTCAAACTCCGGTAAGTGGATCCACACCTATATGAGAAAATTTAAACCAACACTACGTGAGACAATAACATTCCCTACTACACACATGCAAGACATGGTTGAAGCTATTTTTGCAAAATGACTTATGTGGCCAAAAGGTGGTCAGAAGTGCAAAATTTGGCTAAGACCCCACAAAGCCAAGAACCTAAGAGTTACTAAGAAGACCGGACCCTATGTGGGTTGCCTACGTATCCCGCCCCAAGAGACGAGAATCAGGTTCGCGTAGTTCGGGCAGTTTGGATACGAGCGGGAATTAAAAAAAAAAACTAATTTAGAGAAATATATATATATATATATATATATTGTCTTTTTTTTTTTGAAAAATAATGAAACATGCAAACTCTTTTTGGATTTTCTTTTCTTTTTCCTGAGTTTTTCCTTTTCTAAAAAAAATGACGGGGAAAGTGCAAACTTTTTTTTTGGATTTTTTTTTTCATTTTCAATTTTTTTGGTTTTTTTTTTGAAAAGGTGTGCAAGAAAATTACAACTGGGCCCCACTTGCTTCATTTTTATACTTCAACCTCTTTTCTTTCTCACTTTTTTTTTCTTTTGCCCTCAACTATCATTGGTCTGCCAAATGACCCTTTTACCCTTGAAGAAATGCAACATGTAGCACATATGATGCATCAAGTTGGTCTGCTATTTTGGGTACACCTGTCCTAGATGGACTCAACCCCTGTGTTGAGTCCCCTAAGTCAAATGCACGTGAAGCAACAAACATTCCTACTAGGGATCCGGCATGAGGCTATGTTATTCTAGGTTTAAAAATATGGGTTTATTTTTTCTAGGCCTGGCTTACCCAAGCGGATAGCTCGAGCCGGGGGGGCAACGTACCGGGAATACAGAAGCTTCACCAGCTTTGCAACTTGTCTGAACTTCGTTCTAAAATTGGGATATGTCTCTAATAGAAAAGAAGTCACACGAAGTGCATACTTTTCAAATGATTTAGAAGACTCAGAGAGAGGAGGGTTTCGCAACAATTTATATACAGTTCAACCATATCAAAGCGGTAAAAAGCAACATTTAGCACGTTAAGTCCAAGCATGTAAATAAAATCAGATAATAAATAAAGTCAACTATAACAATTATTCTACGCTCGAATTCTTGAACCCTGAACCAGAGATTTTGGGTTCTTGTCCCCAGCAGAGTCGCCAGAGTTGTCACGCCTCCCTTTTCCTACCTTGAAAGGGTATAAGGGAGTTTTTTCCAATTTAAGTGACAATCGAAACGGGATTATTTTATTTAAAATTCAGAGTCGCCACTTGAGATAATTTATGGTGCCCCAAGTCACCGGTTCAAATCCCGAATCGAGGAAAGATTGACTCTGTTTTACAGTCTGCGAACATAGAAATCCGGGTAAGAAATTCTGTTAATCCGGGAGAAGGTGTTAGGCATTCCCGGGCTCCGTGGTTTTAGCACGATCGCTCAACTGTTAATATTGGCGTATTTATTTGATTTTTAAAACATTCTTGAAACCTGTGTGCATGTTTATTCCCTTTAAACCATTTTTAATAATCCGATTGTTATACAACTAATTATTTGATTACACATTGTGAATCATGTCACGGGAACCGTACCCACTATCCACAACGTGTTTATTTTATTAAAATTAAATTGTGGTCAGGTCACATAAATGTACCCCGGATTTTAGAAATTAAGTGTCATAACCAAAACACGGGAGCCGTACCCGTACTATGACAACGTTGTTCCTTTTAGATGGATCTCCATCTCTCAGTATCTCAGGTAGGTCAAGAAATTTCTTGCAAAGGTTTTGCAAAGGACCTGTTCTGAAATTCGCAAGGAATGTGCTCTTTGAAATGTTGTTTTCAACTTCTTTTATGATGATTCCTATGATCATTTTCTCAGTTTCTCCAACAACCAGGGCATTAAGAACAAATTTAAAAGATTCATAACATTCAATGACAAAACACTTCATGTATTCATCCGCACATATGCGCTTCCAAAGGTCAGCATCTCTAGAACGAAATTGTGAAGCCATGTCCAATGCAATTGGGATCTTGCTAGCAAGCAAAAAGGGTGGCCATTGAAGAACTTTCAGACTGGGGTCCGACGAATAAGGAACAAGTAATAGGTCCATCTCCCTATCGCTTATAAGATCTTCTTCACGGAAACTGCATATAAATTCATTCCATAGCTGAGCGAATTTTGCAGCTTCATTTCTCTTACTAGGTGAAACCTCATTAAAACTCTTAGAGAGGGAAAATCCCTTTTTTTCATTCTTGTCAGAAGGCACCAAGTAAGAGTTGAATGCACCAGGCAGAGACTGAAATCTTGACCTTAACATGTCTAGAGTTCGTATCTCACCGAGACGATCAAATTCCAAACTAATTAATCAAGAAATGCTACAAGGTTCAATTGTCAAATTCATTATGGCAAAAAGAGACAAAATAGAAATAAATTGGGAGATGCAGATATAATATGAAAACAGCAAACCAAACGTAAACTCTGGCTCGTCGACATTGAAAATATTTTAATTAGAGTCTTCATTCATGATCAACAACTTAACGCCAATAAAATATCTAAATTAACAGGTCCAACATGATTTCCATCACCTCAGATTAACACAATTAACAGGTAACTTAATGAAACACTATTAAGGATAGTCGAAATTACGCAATTTGTTTAAGAGTAGAAGAGAATGAACCTTTACAATTGCTTTACTGATTCTTTCAAAATTAATGAGCGGAAAACTTCACAAAACTGCCTTGAAGCTCGACTAACAGGCAAGGACTCGAACGGAGCCTCGACTAGCGACGGACTAACCAAACTTTATCGAAAAGACTCAAATCTCGCTGACGACCTCGAAATCTACTCGACTCGGAAAATGGTTTTTGGATGGCAGAGAGTTTTTGTACGTCGATACCTAGAAGTTGTTACAATAAAAGGCAATGTAGCAGTTGATCGGCATGTCAGATTCTCATGAGGAAACAATTACCTCTTTTAGGCAGCAGATGCGAATGGAGCTTCAAGATTCAATTCTCTTACAAGGTATAAGAAATCATGCCCAATTTTCACATTTTTAACTAAACTATTATGACTAGATGACTAAGGGTGTATGTAGGGTTCTGCTGAGGAAGGTGGTCGCTGGTTTACTCTAGGTTCAGGGGATGGTGGGTCGTTCTCTAAAGGTGTGAGAATGGAGGAGAAGAAATTCAGGGGTTGCTGGTTAAAGGGGTGGTGGGGTTCGAAGAAGATCAAAAAATCAGGGGGGGGGGGGGAGGGATCTCGTGAAACGGCGGATTCTTTTTTTTCCCTCTTCAGATTTTCTAGGCCTTAGTCTATATTCCCTAGGTCTAGGTCTATATTTTTGTATATTTGCTAATTAGTCCCTAGGTCTTTTGTGTATTAGGTCCCTAGGTTTTTAAGAAAGGTGTTAAGGGTATTGGGCTTGGAAATTATGGGCTAGGTCCGAAAATTAGGCCTAAAAATGGGTTGCTCGAGCCCAAGTTTTATTCTTTCTCCGCGAACGAGACTAAAATACGACCTCATTTATTAATTAGTCCTTCTTAAGTAAAATAACTATTAAAATAAGACCGACCATTAAAATAAAATTATTTTTGGTATTTTTCCAGATTAAAAATGACTACAAAATATTAATGAAACTATTTTTTTTTGTAATTTTCGTTTTCTTATAATAAAATAAAGTAAAAGAGTAAAAATGAGTTGAAACAGCTATATTATGCCTAAATTAAATAATTACGTGCTAAAATATGAAAAATCTTGGGGAGGGTCAAAAATCCAGAGCTGTCACGCCTCCTTTTTACACACCCCGGAAGGGGTACAAGGGAGTTTTTTTTCAATTAAAGTGACATTATTCGAAATGAAATTATTTATTCATTTCAGAGTCGCCACTTGGAATAATTTATGATGTCCCAAGTCACCGATTTATTTTAAATCCCAAATCGAGGAAATTCGACTTTCCTTTTGAAGTCTGCGAACCCAAAATTCTAAGTAAGGAATTTTGTTAACCCGGGAGAAGGTGTTAGGCATTCCCGGGTTCCGTGGGTCTAGCACGGTCGCTCAAACTATTAAAATTGACTTATTATCTGATTAATTACATGTTTTAGCCTATGGTATATTTTAACTTATTAGCCGTTTTTAATCAATTTTAGGAAGTTTCAACGTTATCTAAAACACATCTTGAACCACGCCACATGAAATGCACCCGCGGTCCATGACACATTTTATTTAACGTTATTGAGAATTAGAGTTGGGTCACATGAAATTCACACCCGAGTTTAAGAAATTAATTTTAAAATAGTGCGCCTAAAGCAACTACACGCTTTCAAGTTAATAACAAGGTTTGAAAGGGTCATGAAAAATTCAACTAATGGCACACCTCGATTTCTAAAGAGTTAAAATTAATTATCCGAGGGTCATGGGTTATCTAATTTTATTTATGGCACACCTCGAGTCTAATTTAAGGGATGTTTGAACTACTCTGTTGAGTCTTTTGAGGGCCATAAATTATATGTTTTGTTGAAATGGCACACCTCAATCTAATTGTGAAGGGCAATACTTAATTAAAAAGGTCCAAGATGTTGGGTCTACTCTAAATTAAGGTTCAAATTACCCTTACTAGTTATAAGCCCGTGATTCATAATACCAGGATTAAGATGTAAAAGTTGATACGGTAAAGAATGTAGTAGTGAAACTGCAGAATATTGAAAGCCCTAAGTTCCATCTAGCATTTTTAAATACGATGAACATGCATAGGAGCAGTTTTTCAATCATTATTTTAACTGGGAAAGAGGTGACCAGATAATCTAAGGAGGTTGACTCTTTAATACTTAATTTGGCAACATTAGTGCCCATATGAATCTACAACAGACAACAACTCAATAATATATTAAAAAAAAACTTTGTATTACTTCTAAAGTAGCTTGCAGTTATGCTCAAACATTCATCCAAATATATTGATGAAACAAAAATAACAGTAGCATTTAATTAAAGAGAGACGCATACATAGAAATGAAACAAGCAAACAAGAAGATCTGGTATAAAGCATTTGACGATGAATTCTTTTTACTGTATGTTTGAGCTCTTGTACTATACTTCTTTACATGAGGAACACCCATAGATCTCAAACAGCTCCGAACTCATTCATTTAAGCACAAATCCAAAGCAAACTCCAGTATCTAAACAAAAGAAAGCAAATCACAGCAAATGAACCACCAAATTAAGCGATAATCACATCGGAAACACTGACCTAATAGACGAATTATTCAAATCTGGAGGTGATCCAAAATGGTCAACACCTTAAAAGCTTTACAATCGCTAAAAATTCTTCAAGAATTGTCTAGATAGGAAGTTGACCAGGGACCTTTATCGACAACGGAACAGGAACCACGATTGGAGATGCTGAACGGAACACCTATCGACCTCGACGCTCCACCGATGACTGAAATTGACAACTGCTGCTGCCGGAATTCCAAATTCGAACCCAAAATTGACACGAATCGAGGACTGCGCCAGCAACCTCGATGAATTGAGTAGAAAGAAGTGCAAAAAATAACAGGGATTTTGGAGAACTGATTCACGAGTAAGCCTTCTAGCCGCTTAAGAGTCGTTGCTCCCTATTGTATCTATGTATGCCTATTTTGTGTGTGTTCACGGCTGATTTGTGTTGTGGATTAAGAGATCTTAGTCGTTGATGGGGTGAAGATGATGAAGGAATATGGCTGATTTCATTTAGATCGTCGGGTTTTCCATTAGCGTTACTCTTGTTGTATAGGTCTAGGTCTAAATGTGTATTTTTGTGCTTTTCTCCTTTTTTTTTTCTTTTCTGTTTTTTTCTCTTTTCTTTTCTTTACTCTTTTCCCATTTTTCTTTCTTTTTTCCTCTTTTTTTTTGTATCTGTATTTCTAAACTCTGCTTCTGATTCCAAAAGAGGGATATGAAAGAAAATAAATAAGGCTCAAAGGGGTAAGAAAGGATAAAGTGTTTAGATAGCAGAATAAAATACCTTCGTCATTCCAATCTTCAAAACATGCCAGATACAAACAACACAATTAAACAAACCAAACAAATCACACATAATATCTTTTGACTACATCAAAATTGATAGTCATATCCATACATTTGCCTTCTACATCTGTTAAATAAAAAGCACCATTGGACAACAATCTCAATACCACGAACGGCCCATGCCAATTAGGGCACACTTGCCTTTAGCTTCAACCTGATGCGGCAGGATGCGTTTCAATAGTATTTCTTTATGTTCTATCTGCCCCAGTTTCACACAATTCAGGTTTGAAGTGATCTCAAAATGCCTTTACTTATTTCCTTCAAATGTCCCTATAATCTTCAAAATTGTTTTATTGCTTCATGACTAAACTAACTTTTAAAACCAGGCTGAGAATTACGTGTGTATGTCATGTCACTAGAGTCAGCATGAAAAGAACTATAAAAGAAAAAGAGAACTAAACAAAGAATGACTAGAAATAGCGAAAAAAAGAAAATTGCATTTGACAAACAGTGAAGGGGTCCTAACAACAAAACATGCAAGCTAAACTGGGGCTACAACCCTGGAACAAACCTAGACAATACTAAATGAGTTACTATGAAAAAATAAACTAGGCCAAATAAAAGCATGAAGGGTTTGAATCACAAGACAATATCCGGATTACAACCCTGAAAATAACCCGGACAACAAAAATGACAACAAAATAAACCACCAAGACTCCTCTCCAGCTAGCCAAGAGATGGAGCGTCTTTCTAATTACCAAGCACGGCATCTTAGCCACTGGGTTCCACATTAATATTGCCAAGACCATTAACAATTTCAATATCATTAACTTCAGTCAATAAGTTCCCAAGAGGATTCGCATGCTCCTTGTCACTGTCATTGATCACAATTACCCCTTCTTGAATCATTCTTTCTATTTCTCTTTTCAAAGAACGACAATCATCAATGCTATGCCCTTGGACATTAGAGTGGTACATGCATCGTACAGTAGGATCAAAGCCTTTTGCATATGAGTCTGGAGTATAGCCAAGGAGCGGCTCAATCAGGCCAGAATGCTTTAACTTTTCAAACAAGCTTGTGTAGGACTCCCCAATTGGTGAAACTATTTCTTTACCTTTGTTCCCCTCCCTGCCCTGTTTTCTTGGGTTGTTGGGTGCTCGAAAATGTTGTGAAGGCAAGAATGCATTATACGGTGCTGGCGCTCGCCATAGGGAGTGACCTGGTGGTTGGACCGATGACCGAACATTGTTCAAAAGATAATACTGAGGTGGATTATGTGGAGCTCGGGGATAGGTTTGGGGTGGAGTTGAGGCTGGGTATGTTGGTGAGGCGGACCCTTTCCATGTCGTGACTCTGAAACAACCATGGCAACATCATCGTGTTCCTTCTGACCCAGCAAGCTTCCTGTGTCGTTCTGAATTGCTTGTGTTGTTGCTTTTAAAGCAGAATAGCTCATGATCTTGCTCGACTTCAACCCATCTTCTACCATTTCTCCCATTTTTACCACATCATTAAAAGGCCTACCCATAACCGTGATTAAATGCCCAAAGTAAGTTGGCTCTTGAGCTTGGAGAAAGTACTCGACCATCTCTTTTTCTTCTATCGGGGGATTGACTCTAGCAGCTTGCTCTCTCCATCTGAGCCCGTATTCCCTAAAGCTTTCATTAGGCTTCTTTTCCATCTTGGTGAGGGACATGCGATCCGGGACAATTTCTATGTTGTACTGAAAGTGCCGGGCAAAAGCCTGAGCCATATCATCCCATGTGTACCACTTGCTAACGTCTTGGCGGGTGAACCACTATAGAGCTGCCCCACCGAGACTCTGACTAAAATATGCTATCAATAATTTGTCTTTCCCACCGGCGCCTCTCATCTTAATGCAGTAACCTCTCTGCCCACGAGATCTCCGTACCCGTCATAAAAATCAAACTTTGGCATTTTAAACCCAGCAGGCAGTTGGACGTCAGGAAACAAACACAAGTCTTTGTAAGACACACTCGTCTGGCTCCCTATCCCTTGCATGTTTCTTAAATACAACTCTAAGATTTTCACCTTCCTGGATATCTCATCTTGCCCCACTGTCTTAGCAGGCTTTTCAGTTTCACCAGGAGGCTCAAAATGAGGAGCGTGAGAGTATGGATCTGAGACTTTGAAAGTTGGTTCTGGAGCATAGTGTTGGGCATCGGGGACTTTGAACACAGCCTCGTTAGAGGATCGAGGAAAAGTAGTTGGAGGAGGAGCTACAAGAGCATGAGTGGCCAAAGGAGCGGGACACGAGGTGGTTTTGGCGGGTAGAGTGTGAAAAGGTTATGGGGTGATATCAGCAGCAGTGGGAATCTGGATTTGTGATAGTGGTGAGATAGTTGCAGGGTTTTCAGTGTAGTTAGCAGGGAATGAAGGTGGAGGATGCCCCTTGATCCAAGACTGATACATTTCTGTCATCTGCTATTTCAACATTTGGACCTCCCCTTTCAATTTAGACTCCGACTCCACAAACTCCCTCGACGGGTCAACAACTCTTGTGCCCAAGTCTTTGCTAGCCATGGCTACCTTGCGTTGTATGGAAGAGTTACCAATTTAAGAACCACAATCCAACCACCCTTCTGATAGAATGAGGGTAACAAAGATAAGTGAAGTCATCATGTTAGCGTTAGGGCATTTAACAACTAAGAATATCACATTACGTGCAATGCACCTAGCAACAATTAACGGTTCAAGAATGACTTCTAGGGTCACAAGGTCACTTGGCATCATCCCAATTTTGTTCATTTCAATCTTCTCTTTTCTTTCTTTGCTTACACTTCTTGGCTTGCTCATTTTCCTTCCTTTCTTTTTTTACTGATTATCGCTCTTTTCCTTCCTCTTATTTCTCACGTCCCACAACTTCATCCTTTTTTTTCTTTTCTATTTTTTTTCCTTTTTCTTTTGATAAAATAAAAAAATAATTCGATCGAACCCTATGTAGGTTGCTTACGTATCATGATGCCACATGAATCAGATCTTTGCGTAGTTCGGGAAGATCGGAAATAAAACAAACAAACTAACGTTCCTTTTTTCTCTTTTTTTATTCATTACCTTAATGACTATTCTGATGAGAAAAGAGTAATAAAAGAAGCAAAACTTTTTTTGTTGAATTTTCTAGACTTAATGTTCTATATCCTATTCTAAACTCGAGCATACATTTTTTCTCTTTTTCCTTTCTTTTTGAAATAGATACTCTATGAGAAATTATTAAGGGAAAACCCTAAAAGAGAAAAATATATTTTTGATTCTTTTTTTTATGAAGGAAATCTAAAGAATAAACCACAGAAAAATATTTTGAATTTTCATTTGATATCCTGACGCAAGATTTCGAAACAAGCAATGAAAAAGATAAAACAAAATATTTTTGGATTTTAATTTTGATTGCCTAAAGGAAAAATTCTAATGATAAACAAAAGATAAAGTATATTTATTTTTCTATGTACAATATCCTAAAGTTCTAGTTTAAATAAAAAGAATTTTTTTTCCATTTTTCATTAATTTCCCAAAGAAACACCTCAAAAGAAAAAAAATTTTGGATTTTGGAATTAATACCTTAAAAAAAACTTTTGAAGAGGTACTAAAAGAAAATTCTCTTTTTTTGAATTTTGGTCCTAATATAGTAAAGTAATACAAAAATAATTTTTATTTTAAGTTTTAGATATTAATTGCCTAAAGGAAAAACCACCTCAAATGAATTTTTTTTAATTCCTAGAATTAGTATTCTAAAGAAGACTTCTAATGGAAATATAATAACGCAAAATCTCTTTTTTTTGGATTTTTAATTTATAACACACTTTTTCGAAATGCAAAATAGAAAGTACAATAATAATAAAAACCTCGACACTATTATACAAAACTAGAAGGTAAAAAGACAACATAAAAAGAAAAACAGACTCAAAACATAAAAAAAAAACATAAAATCTTCTTTTAATCCAATCCTGGATGAGCGATCCTGACTAGATGGTCCTGAGGCTCTATCATGCTCAAACTCCGGTAAGCGGTAAGTGGATCCATACCTGTATGAGAAAACTGAAACCAACACTACGTGAGACAATACCATTCCCTACTAGACACATGCAAGACATGGTTGAGGCTATTTTTGCAAAACGACTTATGTGGCCAAAAGGTGGCTAGAAGTGCAAAATATGGCTAAGACCCCGCAAAACCAAGAACCTATGATTTACTAGGAAGACCGGACCTTATGTGGGTTGCCTACGTATCCCGCCCCGAAAGACGAGAATCAGGTATGCGTAATTCGGGAAGATTGGATAGGGGCGAGAATTAAAATAACGGCTAATTTAGAGAAAATATATTTTTTGTCTTTTGTTTTGAAAAATGATGAAACATGTAAACTCTTTTTAGATTTTCTTTTCCCCCTTTTTTTGATTTTTTGATTTTCGAAAAATTATGAAAAAGTGCAAAATCCTTTTTGAATTTTCATGTTTTTTTCTTAACAAAATGTGACAGAAAACATAATTGGGCCCTACTTGCTTTATTTTCACACTTCACCCTCTCTTTTTTTCCTTTTTTCCTTTTTTTTCTTTTTCATTTGCTCTCAACTATCATTGGTCCGCCAAATGACCCTTTTACCCTTGAAAATTGCAACATGTAGCACATAAGATGCATCATGATGGTCTTATATACTTTGGGTACACCTGTCCTAGACGGACTCAATCCCTGTGTTGAGTCCCCAAAGTCAGATGCACGTGATGCAAACAATCGAAACGGGATTATTTCCAACTTAAAGTGATAATCGAAACGGGATTATTTAATTAAAATTCAGAGTCGCCACTTGGGATAATTTATGGTTTCCCAAGTCATCGGTTTAGAATCCCAAATCGAGGAAAAGATTGACTCTGTTTTACAGTCCGTGAACACAGAAATCTGGGTAAGGAATTTTGTTAACCCGGGAGAAGGTGTTAGGCATTCACGAGTTCCGTGGTTCTAACACGGTCCCTCAACTGTTATTATTGGCTTAGTTATCTAATTTTAAAACACTTTTAAACCTATGTGCATTTCTAACTTTAAAACCACTTTTATTTGTTTAAAGAGTTAATTCAAGGTTATTTAAAACATTATCGCAAGCCACACCACATGAAATGCACCTGCGGTTCACGACGTGTTCTATTTAACCTTGTTTCAATTATATGCACCCCTGAATTTTAGAAATTAGGCCTCACAATTACATCACAGGAACCGTACCCGTAGCTATGATAATTTATTTAATTAAACGTGCCTAAAGAAAACTACGGTCGAAATGGTTGTGGAAAAAGTGTAGGATTCCATATGAAGGATTGCTACGAGATCAATTTTATCACTAAGTACTAGAAAAATATTTACAATTTCTCACAAAAGATCCACTATTTTAGAATTATGTGTCAAACTACATGTAAAAAAATGCCACTTATACTAAAACGTTATTGAGGCAGACAATCAGATTCCAAACAAATTAACCAAGAAATGCAACATAAGGTTTAATTGACAAATTCATTATCGAAATGAAATAGGAGATACAGAGATGACATGAAAACAGCAAACCAAACGTGGACTCTGGCCCGTCAACCTTGAAAACATTTTCATTAAGGTCCTCATTCATGATCAGCAAATTAACGCCCATAAAATATCTAAGTTAACGGGTCCAACATGTTTCCTTCACCTCACATCAACACAGTTAAGCAAGTAACTCAACGAAAAAAACTGTTAAGGCTAATCGAAGCTACAAAATTTGTTTAAGAGTATAAGAGAATGAAACTTTGCAGAGTCTTAAATACTTCTTTCAAAATTAATGAACGGAAAACTTCACGAGACTGCTTTGAAGCTCGACTAACATACAAGGAATCGAACAGAGATGTGACGGCTGGTACCTCACCGGCAACTCGAATGGAACTAGAAAACTCGAACAGAAAAACGAAATGCTTCGCCGGAATCCTGGCGAAACTCGACCAAACCTCTTCGAAACAAACTCGACTCTTCAACGATGACTGAAACCAGATCGGACTGAACTCAGCAATGAGTTCAACAATCAACAACAACAAATTTTCGACTTCAACAACTTTTGGGAAGTGATCTCAATTGAAGTTTTCGAATGACAAAATTTCGATCTCAGTTGCTTCTGTCCGTTCCTATATCTATCTTTGTGTGTGTTTGTATCTGGGTGTTCTTGATGGTGAGGAGGGCTGGCTTTGGGTCGTATGTTTATGGCTGTCGTTGTAGCTTCTGAAGAGAAGGATAGATTTTTAGCACATAGGCGTTAGGTGGTCGTTGGTTTCAGGGGGTGGGGGATACGAAGAAGATGAACATCAGGGGAGGGGGGTCGTTTTGGTCTGCTGAAAATGGCGGATCAGATTTTTGCAGAGTGTCTTGGTCTAGCGTGATTTTCCAGCCCCCTTTTTGGATTTTAGGCGTTGCCTATATTGTATAGGTCTAGGTTTAGGTTCTTTTTTGCTCTTAGGTCCTTAGGGTCTTTTTATTTTTTTTTGTTCCCAAGAAGAGTCTAGAAGGGTTCCTAGGGTTAGCTTGATGGGTATTTGGTATTGGACTTAATGGGTTAATCTGAATTGGGCCAGAAATTGGGCTCTAAAACTCCTAAAATTGTGGTCTAACACCTTAGTTAACTCCATTTAATAAAAGATAAAAATACTACACAATGCAAAAACTAATTTTAATTAATTAAACTAAGCTATATTAAAACATGAAACTATTATATATATTTTTGTATTTTGAAGATTATGTAAAGATAAAAATAAGGTACTATTTTTGTATATTTTTTATTTAAATTTATGAAAGATATGTAAGCTAAAATATTTTTGTAATTTTCATTTTTTTTTGCGACGAAAAATAAAGTAAAGGAGTCAAAAATAGTTGAAATAGCTATATTAGGCCTAAATTAAATATTTACATGCTAAAATATAAAAAATCTTGGGGAGGGTCAAAAATCACATGTCTACAGCTGCCCTTCTTTGACTGGAAATACGAAGTATTTTCAGATAAAGAAAGACTAGACAGATTTTTTGACCCGACCCTTATTTGAAGAGACTAAAACTAAGAGAAAAGGGAATGTGACCGAGCCCTGGTATCTGAGCTGCCTACATATCCTTGGCTATAAAGGAATCAGGCCACGTGTAGTTCAGAGGTGAGTGAGATAATGGAGTATACTGAGGTGGAGAGCCGGTCGAGGTGCCGTTCCGTCGAGGTTCCGGTCCGCGGTCCTGATGTTACATCAAAAATCAAAATATGAAAAAGACTAGCTAAGCCTATCAACTACAAGTTCCAAGATTCCTATCTATAAGTCTTCTGAAACTTGATCTTGAGTCTTGAGTGGTTCTTCATGAAGACTTTAGATTTGAACCTTGACGCTTGCTAGTTGCAGGTGCTAGTTCATCCTTCTTCAGCTTTTCGGATCAAGACCAGGCATGCAGTGCTTGTTACCTTGGTCATGTCTTGATTAGCCCACATCTTTCATCAATTTCTGCATTTGGATTAACTTCTTGCCTTTCTCTTTTTTTTTCTTTACTGTGACTAACTTCTGTTGATCACCTCGGACTGTTGACTCGCATTCTTGCCGCGAGCTTCTTTTGTTTCTGACTTGAATTGTATTCTGAAGTGAATTCTCTTATTCTCCAAGTAGGCGCCTGATTGCCAATACTCGACCTGTCTTCCTTCGAAACTTGTTGCTTTCCCTTTGATCTCCAAGTGGGCTCCTGATTACCAACACTTGCGTTGCTTTTCCTCGGAACTTGAACTGCTTCCCTTTGTTATTTAGTGTAACGACCGGAACCGTCGTTTCCTATATTTACGTCTCGTATTCCCCGTTAAATGCTTATTCATGTTTCAATTGAGGCGTGACACACACTCCATGGCGAGTGCGGGGTCGGATACTATTGGGGATTGTGACTTGGTCCATCCCGTGTGATGTTTATACTATACTGGTGATTGATACACATACTTCATTGATATTATGGGGCTTGATGCCATGTTTAGGGCCTTGTGCCGATTTGTAAAATCCTTCGAGGATTGATATTACTGCTTAGCATGATTTGCATATCATTTAATTTCAGTCCAAGGTTTTAAATGCTGTTTTGCAAACTCAGCCATAATTCTAAGTGTTGAAAACTTAAATGATATTTTTAAATGTATTCCGGGCTGGGAACTTCTGTTTTGTAAATGCCCAAGGGGCTTATTATATTATTTTCTGGACTGATTATAAAGTGACTTGAAACAGTGGTAACAATGACACTGTGTGATATACTTGAAACAGTGGTAACAATGACATTGTGTGATATACTTGAAATAGTGGTAACAATGACACTGGATGATATAAATTGGTCAGGTAACAATGGCTGACCGGTCAGGTAACAATGACTGACCAAGATATTGCGCTTGGGCTGTAGGAGCCCCTCCGGAGTCCAATGACACTGTATGATATACTTGAAACAGTGATAACAATGGCACTGTATGATGTAAATTGGTCAGGTAACAATGGGCTGACCGGTCAGGTAACAATGACTGACCAAGATATTGCGCTTGGGCTGTAGGAGCCCCTCCGGAGTCTGTACACACCCCCAGTGAGCGCTATCGACGATAAATAAATATGGATGGCTCGGGCTGCACGTCGCAGTGGGTACTGGAATGTACCATCATATGCATTGCATTGCATTCATGTATTTGCCTTTATACTGTTGTTTAGTTGTTCAGTTCCATATGTTGCTGTATATTTAGATTTTAGCTTACTTTGTGTATTTACTGGATTTTCTATCTTCGGACTGTAGTTATTTTTATTACTCACAGGGTCGGAGTACTCACATTACTCCCTGCACCATATGTGCAGATACAGGCAGAGCTGAGTTCGCTCCTGAGCGCTGATTCTTTCCAGGCCAGGCGGTGACTAGGAGTAACGAGGTAGCTGTTGACGTCCGCAACCCCGTTTTCTCCCTTATCTTTGTTATTTATGATAATTTCAGACTTTGTAAAATATTAGTAAACTCGGTAGTAGCTCATGACTTGTGACACCCCGATTTCGGGCTGAGTTGGGATGGTTTTCCTTATTCTATCACGTTTATTTCGAATTTAAGATTATATTGCCCATGATTTAGACTTATTCCTGCTAAGTTATTATAAAGAGATGTACTGTTTTGTTGATTGGCTGGCCTTGTCCTCACGAGAGGCGCCATCACGACCGGGTTGGGATTTTGGGTCGTGACAAGTTGGTATTAGAGCCTAGGTTAATTGGTCTCACGAGTCATGAGCCGGTTTAGTAGAGTCTCGTGGATCGGTACGGAGACGTCTGTATTTATCCTCGAGAGGCTGCAGAACCTTTAGGAAAAACTTCATATTCTTGAATTCTTATCGTGCGTCCTTGATTCAGCTTGAAAAGGTAACTTTTACAATTCCTTCCACGTATTCGTATACGCGAACGAATGCTCAGGATTAGATGTGCCTTGATGGCTTGTAATTCCCCGATCAAAGGGCGAGACGTGGTCGTTTTGAGTTTGATGTTAGGCCAGTCTGGAGGACTTGAGGCCGCATCTTTGCCAATGGCTTTAGCACCGAGGTGCTTATTGTGTGAGCAAGTATTTTTAACTTATATGTTCGGTATTGCCTCTATTAGTGGGAATCATGACTGGATAGCTATGTGAGGAGTATGATAGTACTGCGATATGTATCTATATGACTTGGAAGTGACGAGGAAGGTCTACTGGATGAGAGATGAACTATTGAGTGTATGATTTCCATTGTGATAGGATGTGTAGTCCCAAGTTATGGGTGCGTGAAGGATCTTTTTATGTCTCCTATTTGGAGTAAAGTAAATTTCATGTTACAGTATGAGTTTAGACTCAGGAAGATTAAGTGATTGTGTAATGTGTATGGCAGTGGAAGGTATACAAAAAAATATTAACTAAAGGTAAAGCTAGTGGGTAATTGGCTTATGAGGGGAATCTATTTGTCATACTAGTTAGATAAGTCTGGGAGCTGAGATCGCTTCTGTAAATGTATTATGATGAAATAGTTGAGTCAAGGAGACCACATTGAAGGTCGAAAACATTTAAAGAAATGATATGTTCTTACTCGGTTGAATAGCCCAATAATGGGGGATTGAAAGGTATTTTCTATGTGTTATGATTCAAATAGGTGCAACGCATGTCCATGTAT
Source organism: Nicotiana sylvestris (assembly GCF_000393655.2). Lineage (NCBI taxonomy): Eukaryota > Viridiplantae > Streptophyta > Magnoliopsida > Solanales > Solanaceae > Nicotiana > Nicotiana sylvestris. The sequence goes on along the minus strand of NC_091058.1, from coordinate 125,789,107 downwards.
CAATTTTGATAGTATAATACATGTAGTATTGAGATTTATGTAATTGATATGCATTGTGATGCTTTGTCAAGTTGTGGATGTGTTGTTAGGATGGTTTTGGTGATTCTCTGGCAGGTGGATAGGCCCAATTACAAAGGAGACTCTGCCGAAATTTTTGAAAAATTTGGGACTTAGTAAAAAAAATTTGGTCGCCTAGAGAGTGGGCTTAACTGTTGTGCGAGTAAATGCAAAAATTGCAGAAGAGTTAAAATTCCAGATGATTTGTGTTCCCACGAGCTTATGAAGGAGTGAGTTTAATCTCACTATGGTATTACATCAGCAATAGAATACATGCGTTGTGATTTATTGAGTGTGTTTTGATCTATGGCTTTGAGCCAAGTTAGGGAGTTTGCTATTAAATAGGTCGATTACACGATTATATGCTATATTGGTTCGAGTTTCGATGTTTATGGTAAGTTGGTATTGTCTTCAACGTCACCTAAGATCGGTGTTTTGTAAAAAGGGTTTTGCGTCCTGGTTAATGATTCTTGATCGCTCTTCAGCATTAGTGCGACCGATGATTTGGAGGTACACTCCAGATATTGTTGTGGTAGGTTGTGGGAGTGTGTCCCACGGGAAGATTATATAAGTGTGGCATATGATCACTTGATTGATTAAAGATGTAAACCAAGTATGAAGTTTGTGATGGTGTCGTTAAATTAAAGATTCATGCCTGGAGGGCACTTGGCATATTGGGTTGTGAACTGGGGAGGATTACCCCGATTGTGATGGTTGTTCTTGTGTGTTATGAGAAAAATGGGAGTTATTATGGACCTTTGAAAGGTTATCAGACTAGTTCAGTGTGATCAGAATCGGCTTGAAGTCGATGGATAGATTTAATGTGAATAATGGCTCTATATCAGGCCAGATGTGTGCATTTTTGTAATGCGGTCCTCATGGAGGAGTAGTTAGGTTGATGTTTCCTGTCAGATATTTCGCGCAGTGATGCATTGCGTTGTGTGAGTTGTGAGACGACTTGAGAAATTTCTATGTGTTGAGAATCCGCATAGGGATGACGTTATATGAGCATCTTGGCTCTTGAAATTCATATTGTACATCGCACCTCAGTTGTGCTTGAGTTTTGTAGCTTATAACGCTATATGTCCCTCAGAGATATTATTATGCACTTAGCATGCTTATGAGCGATACTCGGTATTTTGTTGTAATGAGCAAATTTGGCTCGATGTGCATCTCCTTATGTGAGATCTATGTGTGGATCGGGTGGCACGCCGCCATGGGTATGTTATCTGGATCGGGTTGCACGCCGCAACAGTATGATTTTGAGTATAGTTTTCTATATGCTATTTTGTATGCCTTGCTTCCTGTTTTCTAAGGAAAGTCCGTAGTAGTGCGTGGGATTGGTAATTCCTTCCCGAGTTTGCTTTCCTTTTGTACCTCATTCAAATTGGTAGCCTATCGGTATATTGAGGCATCATATGCGACTTTTGATTTTGTTTATTGACTGAGCAGTTCGTAATGGGTGAGACGAGATCATTGAATTCGAGATCAGTGCAATCTGAGTATATGAAGTAAATTAAGGGGCTAAGACCATTATTTGGTTCAGAATGAGGTGATAGTTCTTGCCAGAAGTGTAGACCCAATGAATATTTGATTCGGCGGTGTTATGAATTTACAGACCTCATCCGTCGTGTCGGTATTGTAAAAAAAAATGAACAAGACCTATGTATGTCCTGCAGAGCATGGGATATGTAATAATTTTTCTTCTATATGGGATCAATAGAAGTTCTTGACTAATTGAGTACGTAAACGTTCATGGTTCGGAAGGGAGGAGAAGTCCTCATGTTACCTTAGGATGATATGGTATATACTACATATTGTGAAGGATTGAGATTTGCGTGTGTAAGGTTATAGTTCAGTTCTGAATGGAAATTCATAACACTCTTAGGCAGTACGGGCAACTTTAGGTGATTAGAGGAATGAGCTTCAGATGATTAGGGTGAATGATCTTCAGATGATTAAGGAAATTGTATTTCTAATCATAGTGATTTGTAGAGGTTATATGTTTCAGAAAAAGGCCAATGCAGTGGCCGATGCGTTGAGCTGAAAGGCAGTCAGTATGGGGAGTTTGGCTTACATCCCAGTTGGGGAGAGGCCTCTTGCAGTTGATGTTCAGACCTTGGCCAATCAGTTGGTGCGGTTAGATATTTCTGAGCCTAGCCGGGTATTGGCTAGTGTGGTTTCTCGATCTTCCTTATATGATCGCATCAGAGAGCACCAGTATGATGATCCGCATTTGCTTGTCCTTAAGGACAGAGTTCAGCATGATAATGCCAAAGATGTGACTATAGGTGATGATGGCGTATTGAGGATGCAGGGCCGTATTTGTGTGCCCGATGTTGATGGGCTTAGAGATTTGATTCTTGAGGAGGCCCACAGTTCGCGGTATTCCATCCATCCGGGTGCTGCGAAGATGTATCAGGACTTGAGACAGCATTACTGTTGGAGGAGAATGAGGAAAGACATTGTGGGATATGTGGCTCGGTGTCTCAACTGTCAGCAGGTGAAATATGAGCATCAGAGACCGGGCAGTTTGCTTCAGCAGATGATTATTCCTGAGTGGAAATGGGAGAGAGTTACTATGGATTTCGTGAGTGGCCTTCCTCGGACTTTGAAGAATTTTGATTCGATTTGGGTCGTTGTGGATAGGCTGACCAAGTCAGCGCATTTCATTCCGATGTGTACCACATATTCTGCAGAGCGGCTGGCTAGGATCTTTATTCAGGAGATTGTGCAGTTGCATGGTGTTCTAGTTACTATTATTTAGGATAGAGGTACTCAGTTCACTTCTCAGTTTTGGAGGAATTTTCAGCACGAGTTGGGCACTCAGGTGGAGTTGAGTTTAGTATTTCATCCTCAGACGGACGGACAGTCTGAGCATACTATTCAGATATTGGAGGATATGTTGCGTGCCTGCGTGATTGGTTTTGGAGGTTCTTGGGTTGAATTTTTACCACTTGCAGAGTTTGCCTACAATAACATCTATCAGTCCAGTATTCAGATGGCACCGTATGAGGCCTTATATGGGAGGCGGTGTAGAACTCCAGTGGGTTGGTTTGAGCCCGGTGTGGCTAGGTTGTTGGGGATAGAATTGGTCCAGGATGCCTTAGAAAAGGTGAAGGTAATTCAGGAAAGACTTCGCACAGCTCAGTCGCGTCAGAAGAGTTATGCGGACCGAATGGTCCGAGATGTGTCATTCATGGCGGGTGAGAAGGTTTTGCTGAAGGTTTCACCCATGAAGGGTGTTATGAGATTTGAAAAAAAAAGGAAAGCTAAGTCCGCGATTTATTGGACCTTTTGAAATACTTAGGAAGGTTGGAGAGGTGGCCTATATGCTTGCCTTGCCACCTAGTTTGTCGGGTGTTCACCCGGTATTCCATGTTTCTATGCTCTGAAAGTATGTTGGGGACCCATCTCATATATTGGATTTCAGTACAGTACCGTTAGATGAAAATTTGACTTATAATGTGGAGCCAGTGGCTATTTTGAGTCGACAGGTTCAAAAATTGAGATCAAAAGATATAACATCAGTGAAAGTACAGTGGAGAGGTCGGCCCGTGGAGGAGGCTACTTGGGAGACCGAGCAGGAGATGCGGAGCAGGTACCCGCACCTATTTGAAACTCCAGGTATGTTTCTTAACTCGCTCGAGGACGAGCGTTTGTTTTAGTTGGGGAGATTGTAACGACCCGAACCGTCGTTTCCTATATTTACGTCCCGTATTCCCTATTAAATGCTTATTCATGTTTCAATATGTGTACTTGGTGAATTTGAGTCAATTCGGATCGAGTTTGGTATGAAATGGGACAATTAGTCTCTTTAAGGAAGAATTAGTTTGGAAAAGTCAACCGTACGTTGACTTGTGAGTTAGAGGGCTCGGAATTGAATTCCGATGATTCGGTTAGTTTTGGGGGATGATTTAAGGCCTAGAAGCGCAATTGGAATTAATTTTGGATGTCCGGTGAAGAAATTAGCTCATTTTGGCGAAGTTAGTATTTTGGCGATTTCCGGTTGATAGGTGAAATTTTGATCTGACGGTCGGAATGGAATTCCGAGAATTTCTGTAGCTTTGTTATGCCATTTTGGATATGTGTGCAAAATTTCAAGTCATTCGGACATATTTTGGTCGAGTTTTGATCGAAAGCGCGTTTTGGAAGTTTTAAAGGAACTTAGACTTGAATTCGGTGTAATTCGATAATTTTGGTATTAGTCGAGGTGTTTTGATAATTGGAACAAGTTTGAATAATATTATAAGATGTATTGGTATTTTTGGTTGAGGTCCCGAGGACCTCGGGATGATTTCAGATGGCTAACGGGAACTTTTCAAGTTGGAAATTTCATAATAGACGAAAGTTGTAAATAAGTACGCACAAGGTCTCACTTCGAACGATAATATCTCTCGTTATATAAGGAGTTGTGTGAGCTACAACCTATCAAATTAAATCCCTTTGAGTCTAGTTTCTAATGCAATAAACCGTTCATCATTTGGAAGTGTATACAGGAAGTTATGACTATTTCACTGGTCCGGTGTCAGAGCGCGCGAAGTATCGCGCGAAGTCGCGCATTTCGCGCGTCTGAGGCAGAATGCTCAGCAAAATGCGCGAACAAACGCGCGAACAACACGCGAACTACACGACTGAAGGTTTTAAGTACCCCAAGACCGGCCTAGAGAGTTCCCACTCATTTTTGGGGTTAAGGCTTGCTCTCTCAAGGGGATTTCGTCCCAAACTTCATCCCTATGATCCTAAGGTAAGATTTTTGGAGTATTTTGAGTTGATTACTACTCCCAAACACTTATATTAACATGGATTGATCTTAAAAATCCTTAGATTTTCAAGAAATTCCTTCAAGAACTCAAAGAAGGGTTTTGCAAGATTTCTTCCAAAAGGTAAATCCTACACCTTAGACTCACATATATGGATATATTATGGAAATATGAGTATGAGTCAAGTATTACAACTTATTGTATGGTGGTTGGAAGCCATAAATTCCCTATTTAAATACATGAACATGGTAGGGATTTAGAGGTGTTTATTTGATGGAATTTTTGTTGGTTTGGGTGTGAATGGTTGATCACACATGTGATGTTAGGAGTATAAATTGTTAAAGAATAATAGTGTGATGAATTGTTGGTTAATGGTGATAGTTGGAGGAACCAATGCTATAGTTAAGAGGTGTAAATATTTATACCTACAAGATGTTTGATAATATGCCTAAATGGCATAATTTATGGGATCATTATAGTATCATTAAGGGGCGAATTTCAGATATGTATGGTTAAAACCCCGTCTTTTAGAAATCGAACTTCATCGAGGTTTGTGTGATTTTTGGCAGATTCGTCACACGAGGAGGCCAATTAGAGAGGCAAGGGCATAGCGAGCTAGAGGTGAGTAATAGATGTAAATGTTGTTCTGAGGGTTTGAAACCCCGGACTTTCACATCGTAACGCTATATTGAGGCGTGACACGCACTCCATGGCGAGTGCGGGGTCGGATACTATTGGGGATTGTGACTTGGTCCATCCCGTGTGATGTTTATACTATACTGGTGATTGATACACATACTTCATTGATATTACGGGGCTTGATGCCATGTTTGGGGCCTTGTGCCGATTTGTAAAATCCTTCGAGGATTGATATTACTGCTTAGCATGATTTGCATATCATTTAATTTCAGTCCAAGGTTTTAAATGCTGTTTTGCAAACTCAGCCATAATTCTAAGTGTTGAAAACTTAAATGATATTTTTAAATGTATTCCGGGCTGGGAACTTCTGTTTTGTAAATGCCCAAGGGGCTTATTATATTATTTTCTGGACTGATTATAAAGTGACTTGAAACAGTGGTAACAATGACACTGTGTGATATACTTGAAACAGTGGTAACAATGACACTGTGTGATATACTTGAAATAGTGGTAACAATGACACTGGATGATATACTTGAACAGTGGTAACAATGGCACTGTATGATATAAATTGGTCAGGTAACAATGGCTGACCGGTCAGGTAACAATGACTGACCAAGATATTGCGCTTGGGCTGTAGGAGCCCCTCCGGAGTCCAATGACACTGTATGATATACTTGAAACAGTGGTAACAATGGCACTGTATGATGTAAATTGGTCAGGTAACAATGGGCTGACCGGTCAGGTAACAATGACTGACCAAGATATTGCGCTTGGGCTGTAGGAGCCCCTCCGGAGTCTGTACACACCCCCAGTGAGCGCCGTCGACGATAAATAAATATGGATGGCTCGGGCTGCACGCCGCAGTGGGTACTGGAATGTACCATCATATGCATTGCATTGCATTCATGTATTTGCCTTTATACTGTTGTTTAGTTGTTCAGTTCCATATGTTGCTGTATATTTAGATTTTAGCTTACTTTGTGTATTTACTGGATTTTCTATCTTCGGACTGTAGTTATTTTTATTACTCACTGGGTCGGAGTACTCACATTACTCCCTACACTATGTGTGCAGATACAGGTAGAGCTGAGTTCGCTCCTGAGCGCTGATTCTTTCCAGGCTAGGCGGTGACTAGGAGTAACGAGCTAGCTGTTGACGTCCGCAGCCCCGTTTTCTCCCTTATCTTTGTTATTTATGAGAATTTCAGACTTTGTAAAATATTAGTAAACTCGGTAGTAGCTCATGACTTGTGACACCCTGATTTCGGGCTGAGTTGGGATGGTTTTCCTTGTTCTATCACGTTTATTTCGCATTTAAGATTATATTGCCCATGATTTAGACTTATTCCTGCTAAGTTATTATAAAGAGATGTACTGTTTTGTTGATTGGTTGGCCTTGTCCTCACGAGAGGCGCCATCACGACCGGGTTGGGATTTTGGGTCGTGACATTTAGGTGGAGTTCTGATTGTTGAACTCCTTTGAACCTGGCTACTTTCCCTTTTTCTCCAGGTGGGCTCCTGATTTCCAAAACAAACAAAACAAACAAAATTTTCTGCCCCAGTTTGCATTAGGAAGATTTTTGAGTTGTTAGCAAAATTGTAAACCACTTATACTATTGATGCAATGATGAGAGTAAATTAAAGACTAGACTAGGATGTGCGTCTCATATGAGTAAAACCAAAAAAACTTTGACTAGCAAATGCGTATGCTAAAAATAAAACCTGAATTAACCAAATTGGGAAGTGCGTCTCCTAGGGGTGAAACTTGAATGAACCAAACTAGGAAGTGTGTCTCCTATGAATGAACTCTCAATTTAGGAAGTGCGTCCCCTAAAAGAATAACTTGAAAGACCTTGATTAGGAAGTGCGTCTCCTACAGGTAAAACTTCGATGAACTAGACTAGGAAGTGCGTCTCCTGGGGCCGAACTTAAATGACTCAAACTAGGAAGTGCGTCTCTTAGGGGTGAAATCTCAATTTAAGAAGTGCGACCCCTACAGGTGTATCCTGAAAGACCCAGACTAAGAAGTGCGTCTCCTAGGGGTGAAATCAATGACTCAAACTAGGAAGTGTGTCTCCTATGAATGAACTCTCAATTTAGGAAGTGCGTCTTCTAAAGGTGTAACTTCAATGACTCAAACTAGGAAGTGCGTCTCCTAAAAGAATAACTTGAAAGACCTTGATTAGGAAGTACGTCTCGTACAGGTAAAACTTCAATAAACCAGACTAGGAAGTGTGTCTCCTATAGGTGTATTCTGAAAGACCCAGACTAAGAAGTGCGTCTCGTAGGGGTGAAACTTCAATGACTCAAACTAGGAAGTGCGTCTCCTATGAGTGAACTCTCAATTTAGGAAATGTGTTTCCTATGGGTGAAACTTCAAGGACTCAAACTAGGAAGTGCGTCTCCTATGAATGAACTCTTAATTTAGGAAGTGCATCTCCTACAACAAAATATAACTTGAAAACCCAGACTAGGCAGTGTTTCTCCTAGGGGTGATGTGTGATCTTCTCAATAGCCTTTGCTTAAGCAGAATTGGGGCATTACACCTGAAAATTTCAAGCTTCCAAGCTTTGATATGAACATAGCTTTCGTCCATGTTTCAGACAAAGAAAACTTGTGAGTTTAAACATGGTGGTTGGTTTGTGGCCTTGACTTTGCAGTGATTGCTCCTTCACTTGCCATGATAACTTTGATTTCACCTTGAAAGACATTGCTTGCTTATAGACTAACCAATTTCTCTGCCACCCTTATCACAGACAACACCTCTGATCCGTTCAAACCCAATACTCTTTATCTGTTGCATTGTGTTCATGAATTGCCATTTACCGAACTTTTGCATTTATCATGAATCCCAAAGCATGCCGATTGTTATCCATTCAGTGCGTAAACTGCTCTTTCCTGACTTATGTCGCTTTGATGTGCTAACCAGACTTCGCTTTGTGCAATTGGAAAGCTGGTAGCAGATTTTGAAGTCATTTCTCACTTGTTTTGACCAAACAGACTCAAGAAGAGGGAGTAAACAAAACAAAAGGAACAGAGTAAAGGACAATAAAAAGAGATAATCCCTAACAGGAAAACTACAAAGTAGAAACTTATCAAATGTATATACAAATTCTAATGACCATGACATGCACATTTGGATCAAGTGGCCTAATCTGTCAAGCCAGTCTAATGTTCAACTCTTATTGTACTTCTCCGCCGTGAAACTGGGCTTCAATGCTCCGATTTTCCAATCTGATTCATGATCCTTATTCGACTTGTAGTGCCCGAAGGGTTTTTATCATCAAGCCTCTCTCATTCTGTTCTTTCTCTCAACTTACCATCACCTTATGGTGCCTGTGAAGGTTTTCACCAATAAGACTCTTTCATTTTTGTTTTCCTTGTGTAGAACAGAGTGTTGCCCCTGATGTGAATCATACCTCTAACTTGCTTGACTTGGCTCTACTCAAAGACTGATAGGAAGGTCTTTCTTTGGACCGTAATGTAGGCTTTTGGATAGGATTAGAAAGAAAGGGTATCATAAAGGCTCAAAAACAGCTTAAAAGGACTCAAAATTACAACTTTTGGAATCAGATCTCTTACAATAACCACAACTTCTGCCCCAGTTTCTTTGCTTTGGGATTGTTGGATTTTTATTTCGATGGGACCGAATCGTGAGGCTGCCTACGTATCCTTAAAAGGAATCAGGTCGAACATAGTTCATGACATAGGAATTGCTTTGTCTTTGTACTTTTCTCTCCTTTTTTCTTCTCTTTTCTTTGCTTTACTCTTTTTCCATTTTTTTCCTTCTCTTTTTCTCTTTTTTTTTCCTTTTTTTTCTCTTTTTTTTTCTTCTGTATCATATTTTTAAACTCTGCTTCTGATTCCAAAAGAGAGATATGAAAGAAAATAAATAGGCTCAAAGGGGTAACAAAGGATAAAGTGTTTAGATAGCATAATAAAATGTCTTCGTCATTCCAATCTTCAAAGCATGTCAAATACAAACAACACAATTAAACAAACCAAAGAAACCATACATAATATCTTTTGACTGCATCAAAATTTATAATCATATCCACACATTTGCCTTCTACATCTGTTAAATACAAAACACCATTGGACAACACTCTCGTTACCACGAACGACCCCTGCCAATTTGGGACAAACTTGCCTTTAGCTTCAACCTGATGCGGCAGGATGCGTTTCAATAGTATTTCTTTATGTTCTATCTGCCCCAGTTTCATACAATTCGGGCTTGGAGTGATCTCAAAATGCCTTTACTTATTTCTCTCAAATGTCTCTATCATCTTCAAAATTATTTCATTGCTTCATGACTAAACTAACTTTCAAGACTAGGCTGAGAATTCTGCATGAATGTCATGTCACTAGAGTCAGCAAGAAAAGAACTACAAAAGGAAAAGAGAACTAAACAAAAATGACTAGTAATAACAGAAAACAGAAAATTGCATTAGACAGGCGGTGAAATGGTTTGAACAACAAAACAAACAAAACACACTGGGGTTACGACCCTGGAAAAACCTAAATAAAACTAAAGAGGTACTACGACTAAATGAACTAGGAAAAATAAAAGGATATAAGGGTTTGAGACACAAGACAATATCTGGTTTACAACCCTGAAATAACTCAGACAACAGAAATGACAACAAAATGAACCACCAAGACTCCTCCCTGGCTAGCCAAGAAAGGAGAGTCTTTCCAATTACCAAGCTCGACATCTTAACCACTAAGTTCCACATCAATATTACTAGAACCTTCACAAGTCTTCATCGCATTGTTCTTAGCAAATTGCTTTTGAGTCCCTTTGGCTGGCTCGTTCTTAGGATCAACTTCAGAAACCAAGAGTGATAGCGCTGAAAGCTTTGCGACAAGTAGCCCTCTGAGGATCTCAGAAGAGTTCTCATATTCCTTTCCCACACAAATCATGTCCACCATATGCGTATCATTATGAATAGGAAATAGACTTTGGCTAGTATCTGCTGCATTTGGATTTTGCACGGTAATGTCACCTATATCAATAAGCTTCCGGACTGCTCCTTTCAGATGCCAACATTTTTTTATGTCATGCCCCGGGGCATCTGAGCAATATGCACACCTTTGATAAAAATCAAGCTTCCTTGGAAGATGGTTTGCCATTTTTATCTGAATCGGCTTCAACATTTCCAATTGCCTCAGCCTCTGGAACAGATTGGCATATGATTCTCCAATAGGGGTGAAAGCCTTTTCTTTTTTCAGTAGTCTTTTCATTTTATACTTTGGCCTTGGTTGGAACCTTTTGCAGGCAGGTGGTTGATATGCCTGAGGGGGCAGGTAAGACATTTGTGGAAGTGGTGCGGGCCATTGCGGGCCTCGTGGATGTGGAGCATATGGTGGTGCATTGTGGATGGGGTATCGGGAAAGTGATGTACGATTTTGGGGGTTCTGTGGAGAGAAGTAGCAGTGGGGAGGATTACAAGGATATCTGTGGGGTCGATATTGAGACTGAAAGCGTTTAGCAAGAATGCTCACTATATCCTATCGTTGGCGGGGCTCAGCAATATCTTTTATATCAATGGGAGGACTGTCCCGAGCAACTTGTTCATTCCATCTGAGCCAAAAGTCCCTAAAACTTTTCTTGAGTTTCTTTTCCATCTGAGATAGGGAGGAACGGTCTGGGACAATACCTATATTGTACTGAAAGTGTCGCACAAAATCTTGAGCCATGTCTCCCAATGTATGCCACTTACCGACATCTTGACGATTATGACATTCCAAGTTGCCCCAGTCAAGCTCTCACTAAAATACGCCATCAACAAATCATCTTTCTCGCCAACACTTCTCATTTCAGTGCAATAACCCCTCAGATGGGATACCGGATCTCCACACCCATCATACAAGTTAAACTTTGGCACTTTAAACCCCGCGGGTAGGCGAACGTCAGGGAACATACACAATTCTTTGTAAGACATGTTAACCTGGTCTCCCATCCCTTGCATGTTCTTTAAGGACTGTTCTATGCTTTTCAGCTTCCTGGATATCTCATCTCACCCTTCTTTTCCTATGACCTTTTCATTTTCAGCATGAAGCTCATCCCGAGGGCTCTGCTTGTATGAGTCAGGAATTTGTGGGCAACCTCTGCGGGGTAGTATTGGGCATCATGAGCTTTGAGTGGGTATTCATCGTTGGGGATAGTGGATATGACAGGAGGGCAATTTTGGGTAGAGGTAATTGGAGGATGAGTGATGGAGCTACTAGGGTGGTTGGGAAAGCTGTGATAAACGGGTGGATATGGAGAGTATGGGGGATTATCCGGCACTATGACTGGAGTTTGGGTAAGGGTAGCATCTAAGAAGCTAGGTGGTGGTGGGGGTGGTGCCTTCCCAGACATCCAGGCCTGATACATGTCCGTCATGTGTTGTCTTAACATCCTTACCTCATCAGCCAAACCACTGTCCTGTTCAACCAACTGCTTTCGGGCACCAGTATCAACCAACCCAATTTTATTGTTATCCGCCATTGCCTTTTGACTTTATGTTATAGAGAAGAGTTACTACTTCGAGAACCACAAACCAACCACCCTTCTACTATGAAGATAACAAAATGAAGTCATCGCGTTAGCGTTAGAGCATTTAATCATAATATAATCTCATATTATGTGCAATGCATTTAGTCACAATTATTGGTTCTAGAATGACTTTGAGGGTATGAAGGTCATTTGGCATCATCCCAATTTGTTCGTTTCAATCCTCTCTTTTCTTTGCTTTTCTAGCACTTGCTTGCTCATTTTTCCTTCCTCTTTTTTCTAATTATCACTTTTTTCTTTCCTCTCATTTCTCACATCCCATAACTTTATCTTTTTTTTTTTGCTTTTTCCTAATAAAAAAATGATTCGATCGAAACCTATGTAGGTTGCCTACGTATCATGACGTCACATGAATCAGATCTTTGCGTAGTTCGGGAAGATCAGGAATAAAGTAAACAAACTAACGTTCTCTTTTTTTTTTCTTTTTACCTTGATGACTATTCTAATGAGAAAGAGAAATAAAAGAAGCAAAACATTTTTTTTTCTTTGAATTTTCTAGACATAATGGTCTATATCATATTCTAAACTCAAGCTTAAACGACCAAATATTTTTTCCTTTTTTAGAAACATATACTCTATGAGAAATTATTAAGGAAAAACTCTGGGAGCAAAAAATATTTTTGATTTTTTTTAACAAATACTCTATTAAGAAAAAATTCTAGAAGAGAAAATATTTTTGACCCTTTTTTTTAGGAAGGAAATCTAAAAAATAAATCAAAGAAATATATTTTGAATTTTCATTTGATATCCCTTAAGAAAGATTTCGAAACGAGAAATGAACAAGATAAAAAATATTTTTGGATTTCAGTTTTTGATTACTTAAGGAAGGAACTTTAAAGATAAACAAAAGATAAAGTATGTTTCTTTTTTCTTCTATGTACAATATCCTAAAGTTCTAGTGAAAATAAAAGAATATTTTTTTTATTTTTCATTAATTTTCCAAAAAAGAACCTCAAAAGAAAATATTTTTGAATTTTTGAAATTAATATCTTAAAGAAAATCCTTTTGTTTTTTTCTGAATTTTTTATCCTAATATACTAAAAGAAATGTAAAAACAAAATTTTTATTTTAAGTTCTAGATGTTAATTGCCTAAAGGAAAACCACCTCAAATGATTATTATTTTTTTCAATTTCTAGGAGTAGTATTTCTAAAGAAATTCTAGCGGAAATATAAAAACGCAAAATATCTATCTTTTTGGATTTTTGATTTATGATACATTTTCAAATACAAAATACGCAATAATAACAAAAGACTCGACAAAACTTAACTAGACTATGACACACTCTAGCATCAACTAATGACTGAAATGAATAATAGACTCAAAAAAAAAACTCTTCAGGCAGCTCGTGAATATAGTGGTCTTGGGGTATCTGTCATGCTCAAACTCCGGTAAGTGGATCCACACCTTTATGAGAAAACTGAAACCAACACCACGTGAGACAATAACATTCCCTACTAGACACATGCAAGACATGGTTGAGACTATTTTTGCAAAATGACTTATGTGGCCAAAAGGTGGTCAGGAGTGCAAAATTTGGCTAAGACCCCACAAAGCCAAGAACCTAAGAGTTACTAGGAAGACCGGACCCTATGTGGGTAACCTATGTATCCCGCCCCGAGAGACGAGAATCAGGTTCGCGTAGTTCCGGCAGTTTGGATACGGGCGGGAATTAAAAAAAACAAATAATTTAGAGAAATATATATATTGTCTTTTTTTTAAAAAAAATGATGAAAAACTCTTTTTGGATTTTCTTTTCTTTTTCCTGAGTTTTTCATTTTTTAAAAAAAAATGACGGGGAAAGTGCAAACTCTTTTTTTTTGGATTTTTTTTTCATTTTCAATTTTTTTTGTTTTTTTTTTTGAAAAGGTGTGCAAGAAAAATACAACTGGGCCCCACTTGCTTCATTTTTATACTTCAACTTCTTTTCTTTCTCACTTTTTTTTCTTTTGCCCTCAACTATCATTAGTCCGCTAAATGACCCTTTTACCCTTGAAGAAATGCAGCATGTAGCACATAGGATGCATCAAAATGGTCTGTTATTTTAGGTACACCTGTCCTAGACGGACCCAACCCCTGTGTTGAGTCCCCTAAGTCAAATGCACGTGAAGCAACAAACGTTCCTACTATGGATCCGGCATGAGGCTATGTTATTCTAAGTTTAAAAATCTGGGTTTATTTGTTCTAGACCTGGCTTACCCGAGCGGACAACTCGAGCCGGGGGGGGGGCAGCGTACCGGGAATACAGAAGCTTCACCGGCTTTGCAACTTGTCCGAACCTCATTCTAAAATTAGGATATGACTCTAACAGAAAAGAAGTCACACGAAGTGCACACTTCCCAAATGATTTAGAAGACTCAAAGAGAGGAGAGTTTTGCAACAATTTATATACAGTTCAACCATATCAAAGCAGTAAAAAGCAACATTTAGCACATTAGGCCCAAACATGTAAATAAAACCAGATAATAAATAAAGCCAACTATAACAATTATTCTACGCTCGAATTCTTGAACCCTAAACCAGAAATTCTGGGTTCTTGTCCCCAACAGAGTCGCCAGAACTGTCACACCTCCTTTTTCCTACACCCCAAAAGGGTATAAGGGAATTTTTTCCAATTTAAAGTGACAATCGAAACGGGATTATTTAATTAAAATTCAGAGTCGCCACTTGGGATAATTTATGGTGTCCCAAGTCACCGATTTAGAATCCCAAATCAAGGTTATTTAAAACATTATCGCAAGCCACGCCACATGAAATGCACCCTTGGTTCACGACATATTCTATTTAACTTTGTTGCAATTAGAATCGGGTCATATTAAATGCACTCCTGGATTTTTAGAAATTAGGCCTCACAACTACGTCATGGGAACCGTACCCGTAGCTATGATAATTTATTTAATTAAACGCGCCTAAAGTAAACTACAGTCGAAATGATTGTGGAAAAAATGTAGGATTCCATATGAAGGATTGCTACGAGATCAATTTTATCACTAAGTACTAGAAAAATATTTACAATTTCTCACATAAGATCCACTATTTTAAAATTACGTGTCTAACTACATGTAAAGAAATGCCACTTATACTAAAATGTTATTGAGGCAGACAATCAGATTCCAAACAAATTAACCAAGAAATGCAACATAAGGTTTAATTGACAAATTCATTATGGCAAAAATAGAAATGAAATAGGAGATACAGAGATGACATGAAAACAGCAAACCAAATGTGGACTCTGACCCGTCAACCTTGAAAACATTTTCATTAGGGTCCTCATTCATGATCAACAAATTAACCCATAAAATATCTAAGTTAACAGGTCCAACATGTTTCCTTCACCACACATCAACACAGTTAAGCAGGTAACTCAACGAAAAAACTTTTAAGGCTAATCGAAGCTACAAAATTGTTTAAGAGTATAAGAGAATGAACCTTTACAGTTGCTTAAATGCTTCTTTCAAAATTAATGAACGGGAAACTTCACGAGACTGCTTTGAAGATCGACAAACAAAATGCTTCACTGGAATCCTGGCGAAACTCGACCAAACCTCTTCGAAACAAACTCGACTCTTCAACAATGACTGAAACCAAATCGGACTAAACTCAGCAACGAGTTCAACAATCAACAGCAATAAATTTTCGACTTCAATTACTTTTGGGAACCGATCTCAATTGAAGTTTTTGAATGACAAAATTTGGATCTCAGTTGCTTCTATCCGTTCCTATATCTATCTTTGTGTGTGTTTGTATCTGGGTGTTCTTGATGATGAAGAGGGCTGGCATTGGGTCGTATGTTTTTTTCTACCGTTGCAGCTTCTGAAGAGAAGGTCCAGGTTTTTAGCACATAGGCGTTAGGTGGTCGTTGGTTTCAGGGGGTCGGGGGATACGAAGAAGATGAACATCAGGGGAGGGGGGTCGTTTTCGTCTGCTGAAAATGGCGGATCAGATTTTTGTAGAGTGTCTTGGTCTAGCGTGATTTTCCAGCCCCCTTTTTGGATTTCAGGCGTTACTTATATTGTATAGGTCTAGGTTTAGGTTCTTTATCGCTTTTAGATCCTTAGGGTCTTTTTATTTATTTTTTGTTCCCAAGAAGAGTCTGGAAGGGTCCCTAGGGTTAGCTTGATGGGTATTGGGTATTGGACTTAATGGGCTAATCTGAATTGGGCCAGAAATTGGGCTCTAAAACTCCTAAAATTGTGGTCTAACACCTTAGTTAACTATATTTAATAAAAGATAAAAATACTACACAATGCAAAAACTAATTTTAATTAATTAAACTAAGCTATATTAAAATATGAAACTATTATATATATTTTTGTATTTTGAAGATTATATAAAGATAAAAATAAGGTACTATTTTTGTATATTTGTTATTTAAATTTATGAAAGATACGTAAGCTAAAATATTTTTGTAATTTTCATTTTTTTGCGACGAAGAATAAAGTAAAGGAGTCAAAAATAGTTGAATTAGCTATATTAGGCCTAAATTAAATATTTACATGCTAAAATATAAAAAATCATGGGGAGGATCAAAAATCACATGTCTACAGGTGGTACTGGTGAGCTTGTGGTACAGCTCTCTCATTTGAGTCATTTTTCCATGATTTGAGTACATTTGGACTGTTGCTTATTGGTGCACGAGTCGCACGGGTTGTGGCTTTAGATTATATCGATGTGTCATGTTACAATAGTAGTCGTGTTGGATGAGATGAGGTCATTGAGATCTAGAATGAATACTAACGAATTCGATTTCAGCATGTTGGAAGGATAATATCGAGGTTCGGCTCAGAAATTTACTATAGTCTTTGCCAAAGGGGAACTGGCTTCATGAATGGTTGATCTGAGAAATGGTTATGGCTCACTGAGTGTTTTATTTATCATTGGTAGTATATGAAAGTGTTGGAATGAGACTTTAGTTGATACGAGGTTTTCTACCGGAATTGGGTTGTTTGAGTAACTGCTGTGATTAGAAGTTATCGCTATGAGTGTTTGAGTTGTGCGGTATATCATGTGATTTTCATCTTGGATTGCAGTTATGGCTTGATACAACGTGTTCAGACTTATTCAGTTTGTAGATGTGAGATTCTGATCTTATAGATAATTTCGGAAGTAGAAAATTGGTTCTAAGGTTATGGGCTATGGTGAATTGTGAAATTTCAGTTATGTTGGGTTACCGGACCTATATGGGATAGGGTGATGTGGGATCACCCCTTGGTATGTGCATGGTAAGGTTACCCAACGATTTGGCAGTTTTCGGGACAAGCCTGGACACGTTCGAGGACGAACATATTGTTTAAGTGGGGGAGAATGTAATGACCCGACCGATCGTTTTGAGCTTTTGCACTTTACTCGCCAGTTCTCGGGAATGACTAGCCCGGTATGATGTATTATGATCTATGTAAATCGTTGGTTTTGGTTTTCTGGGTAATCGGAATGAATTTGGAAGAACAGTTCTCAGTTTAAACCTTGAAATTTGAAAGGTTTGACCAATATTTGACTTGTTTGTATATGATCTCGGATCGGAATTTTTATGATTTGGTGAGCTCCATTAGGTGATTTGGGACTTAGGAGCGTGATCGTAGTGCATTTTGGAGGTCCGTGGAAGGTTTAGGCTCGAATTGGCGAAATTGAGATTTTGGCATTTTCCGATTGATATATGTGAGATTTTGATATAGGGGTTAGAATGGAATTCTGAAAATGGGAGTAGTTCCGCTGTGTCATTTGTGATGTGTGTGCAAAATTTCAGGTCATTCGGACGAGGTTTGATAGACTTATTAATTGGATTCGGAATTTGGAAGTTTTGGAATTCTTAGGCTTGAATCCAAGGGTGATTCGATGTTTTGATATTGTTTTGAGCATTCCGAAGGTTGGAACAAGTTTTAATGATGTTATGGAGAGTGTTGGAATGTTTAGTCGGGGTCCCATGAGTCTCGGATAAGTTTCGAAAGAGTTTTTGGAAGATTTTTGCCGTTTTGCGCATAAGCATGAGTTAATTGTTAACGAGCGAAATGGGCATCGCACTGAGCAAATGAGCTCCGAATTGAGTTTTGATTGAAGGTCTATGTTCGTATTATTATTTTTGACTCATAGGAACAAGAATCATCAAATTCTGAGTTCGTATGGTGGAGTTAGAGCCTTTTTAGTGAAAATAAATATTGCTGGTGCAGCAGGATCTGGTGCGCACTTTTAACGACCAGATTTGGCACTTTTAGCAACCGGAAATGGCTTTTAGCGACCAGAATCGGGTGTATTAGTGATGTTCTATTTTTTTTGCTCATTTTGACATTTCTTTGGTGAAAGAACACGACTTGGGGCGATTTTTGAGCAAGAAATCATGAGAAATCTTGAGGTAAGTCACTTGTGATCATTTCTACTCCATAATATTGAATTATCATCAAATAATCCGACTAGATTACATGTTTTTTGAGGTGTAAATTGGGGATTTGGACTTAGGGATTTGAAAATAAGATTTGAAGATTTGGAGGCCGAATTGTTACCGAAATTTAGTAATTTTGATATGGTTGGACTCGTGGTTGAATGGGTTGTCGGATTTTGTGAGTTTCGTCGGATTCCAAAACGTGGACCCAGGGGACGGGTTTGAGAAATTTCGGGATTTTTTATGTAAATTGAATATTTTCGAGTGGGTTTCGTTCCCTTAGCATATTTTAACGATTATGTACTGATCATGGCTAGATTTGGAGCATTCGGATGTCGATTCGTGTGGGCAAAGGCATCGCGGGCAAGAGTTTGGACCGGATCGAGGTAAGTAATGATTGTAAATACTGTTCTGAGGGTTTGAAACCCCGGATTTCACATCGTTGTGCTACTTTGAGGTGACGCACAGTGTAGTCGTGCACTGTTGGGGATTGTGACTTGGTCTGTCCCGTACGACTTTTAAGACGCGTATTTGATTTGAAATCTTATGATATTCCATATTTTAGAGATTGATATTATATTTTGGGTTGTATGCCATGTTTGGGGCCTTGTGCCGACCTGTTGAGGCCCTTAAAGGCATTTTCACTATTTTTCCTCACTCTATTTGTTTTGACAGCATATCCTTTGTTTCGACAGCATATCCTCAGTCATGTTTTACCTGATTATTGTTTAAATCTGGTTTTATCATTTTACTTCTTAAAAATGTGAAAACTGTTTGGGCTGAGTTCCTTGATTTGTTGATGGCCCGAGTGATTGTGAGGTTGATAACTGAGATAGACCAAGGGTCTGATTGTGAGGCTAATGATTGAGAGAGACTGAGGGCCTGGTTGTGAGGATTATATATTTATGGATCGGGTTGCACGCCGCAGCAATATATATATATATATATATATATGTATGTATGTATATGAATCGGGCTGCATGTCGTAGCAATATGTTGGATCGGGCTGCATGCCGCAGCGATATAGCGCTTGGGCTGTAGGAGCCCCTCCGGAGTCTGCACACCCCCAGTGAGTGCAGTCGACTATATATATGGATCGGGTTGCATGCCGCAGCGATATATGGATCGGGCTGCACGTGCAACGGTTACTATATGGTACCTATTGAGTGTGAGTGCTGAGTACGAGCGTTGATTGGTAAGAGTTGAGTCATGAGTGACTAAGAGGCTTGCCCGAGGGGCTATATATATATATACATGTACATGAGTGATGCTTTGCCTGAGAGGCTTGTTTATGGACTTACTGGTTTTCACTCCTCCTTAAAGTGAGTTCTATTGAATATGTTGATTTAATTTCTGCTTTTCACTCATCTTTAGACCGAGCCTCTATTGAAAATGTTGAACAAATGCTTTACACAACTTTTCTTTAAAATGAAGTTTTTTTAAAGTTATGAAATGCTATAAATTTCTGTTATGTCGAGGGGCTGTATACGAGTTATACTTTGCCCGAGGGGCCGATTATGATTTTCATCACTTTCACTATATATATATATATTTCCTTAAACCTCAATTGGAAAGGTTAGAAAGATATTTTTCAAAGGATTTTTGCTAAAGTTGGAATTTTAACGAAATGATTTAAATGGTATCCTGTTTTGGGAATATGATGTAATCACTGTGGTGCTATGACGTGGTCTACGTGATTTCTTACTGCTCAGTCTTTATTTACTTTTATTACTTACTGGGTTGGAGTACTCACATTACTCCCTGCACCTTGTGTGCAGATTCAGATAATTCTGAGCTTGGTGGCAGTTTCATCGGAGTTAGCAAGGTAGCTGCCCGGCGATCGCGGCTCTGTTTTCTCCCTCTTTCTTCTTCCTTATGTATTTCTTGTGATTTTCCCGACCATATTGGTCATGATATGGTTAGACAGTTGTAGTAGATGCTCATGACTAGTGACACCCGATGTCGGGCTTGTATATTATTTCTGCACTGTTCACGTAGACTTACATTATGAAACATTTGTTTAATTAAAGGCTTAAAATGATTCTTATTGATCAATGGTTAATTTGGGTGTTGTGTCGGTTGGCCTTGTCTTCACGAAAGGTGCCATCACGACCAGGTCTGAGTTTAGGGTCGTGATAAGGGCCTGGTCAGAATTTTAGGGCCTCAGGTTCTCATTATTGGGGTGAGTCAAATCAGATGAGGCCACCCTTGCCACGATTTACTCAATGTGGTAAGCAGCATATCGGGCAGTGCCGTATGTGATTAGGTGTTTGTTATACTTGTGGTTATCCGGGCCACGTTATGAGGGATTGTCCGATGAGAGGTGATGCAAGCATAGCTCAACCAGCGGGATCTGTAGCTGGATCGTCATCATTAGTACGCCCCCCTGGGCAAGGTCCCTAAGCACCAATGAGTTGTGGTAGAGGCAGAGGCGGAGCATCTAGCTCGAGCAGCCCTCAGAACCGCATTTATGCATTGGCAGGACGACATGACCAAAAGTCATCACCTGATGTTATTACAGGTATATTATCAGTCTCCTCCTACGATGTATATGCACTGATTGATCCAGGTTCCACCTTATCATATATTACTTTATTGGTTGCTAGTAAGTTTGAAATAAAACTTGAATTGGTTAAACCTTTTGAGGTGTCTACACCTGTTGGGGACTCGGTGATAGCTAAGTAGGTATATAGGGTTGTATAATAATAGTTCATGGTCGAGCTACCGTAGCAAACTTAATCGAGTTAGATATGGTAGAGTTTGATGTTATAATGGGTATGGATTGGTTGGCTTCTTGTCATGCCAACGTTGATTGTAGATCACAGATAGTCCGATTTCAATTTCCAAGGGAGCCTGTTTTGGAGTGGAAAGGTAACACGACATCGTCGAGAGGTAAATTTATTTCCTATCTCAAGGCAAGAAAGATGATCATAAAGGGATGTATTTATCACTTAGTTCGGGTTCAGGATGTAGAAGTAGAGTCACCAACCATTCAGTCCATCCCTGTGGTAAATGAGTTTCCAGATATCTTCCCTAATGAACTTCCGGGTCTCCCACCAGAGCGAGAAATTGAGTTTTCTATTGACCTACTACCAGATACTCACCCAATATCTATTCATCCCTATAGATTGGCCCCCGCGGAGCTGAAAGAGTTGAAAGAACAACTAAAGGACTTGCTTGAAAAAGGTTTTATCAGACTTAATACATCACCGTGGGGAGCACCTATGTTGTTTGTAAGGAAGAAAAATGGTTCCTTACTAATGTGTATTGATTATAGGCAACTGAATAAGGTGACGATCAAGAATAAGTACCGAGGATTGACGACTTATTTGATCGGTTGCAAGGTGTCAAGTGCATTCGGGACTAGATATGGGCACTTTGAGTTTCGGGTTATGTCGTTTGGTCTGACCAATGCCCCAGCAGTATCCATGGATTTGATGAACCGTGTGATCAGGCCTTTCTTAGATCTATTTATAATTGTATTTATTGACGATATATTGGTATATTCTCGTTCAGAGGATGAGCATGCTGGTCATCTGCGTACTGTGATCAGAGTTCTACAAGAAAGGAAGTTGTATGCAAAATTTTCTAAGTGTGAATTCTAGTTTAACTCTGTAACTTTCCTTGGGCATATCATTTCGGGTGAAGGCATCTAGGTGGATACACAAAAGATTGAGGCAGTAAAGACTTGGCCTAGTCCCACAACACCGACGGAGGTTCATAGCTTTCTTGATTTGGCAGGTTATTACAGGAGATTTGTGGAAGGATTTTCTTCCCTTTCAGCACCTTTAACAAAGTTGACTCAGAAGGGAGTAAAGTTTCAATGGACTGATGCTTGTGAACGGAGTTTCCAGACATTAAAGGACAGGTTAACTTCATCACCGATTCTAATGCTCCCAGAAGGGACCGATGGTTATGTTATCTATTGTGACGCTTCATGCGTTGGATTGGGTTGTGTGCTATTGCAGCATGGTAAGGTTGTGGCTTATGCTTCTAGACAATTAAGAAAGTACAAGAAGAACTATCCGAGCCACGATTTAGAGTTAGCTGCGGTGATTCATGCACTAAAGATGTGGAGGCACTACTTGTATGGCATTCATGTTGACATCTATATGGATCATAAGAGCCTCTAGTACATCTTCAAGCAAAAGGAATTGAATCTTTGTCAAAGGAGATAGTTGGAGCTACTTAAAGACTATGGCGTTGATATTTTATACCATCGGGGAAGGCTAACGTAGTTGCCGATGCTCTCAGTCATAGATCTATGGGTAGCCTGTCATATTTGCAGCTAGAAAATAGGGGAATAGCCCATGAGGTTCATCAGCTAGCTAGTCTTGGAGTTCGGTTACTTAACTCAGGTGACATTGGAATTACTCTTCAGGATACGACAACATCCTCTTTAGTAACTAAAGTAAAGGAATGTCAGTACAAGGATCCTGTGTTAGTTCATTATAGGGATACCACCCTTCAGAAGGAGAAGGCGCAGTTTGAAATTATAGAAGATGGGGTCCTCAGATATCGAGGACGATTATGTGTACCTAATATTGCAGGGCTGCGTCGGCAGGTTATGGGAGAAACTCACTATTCCTGTTATTCTATCCATCTAGGAGCAACAAAGATGTATCATGAAATCAGGGGAAATATATTGGTGGGACTAAATGAAAAAGGATATAGTAGAATTTGTTGCTCAGTGCCCTAACTGTCAGCAGGTTAAGATTGAGCATCAAAAATCCGGTGGATTATTGCAGACTATGGAGATTCCGACTTGGAAATGGGAAATAATCAATATGGACTTCATCGTAAGATTTCCTCATACCCAGCGTAAGTTCGATTCGATATGGGTGATTGTTGATAGGCTCACAAAGTCAGCCGATTTTCTACCCGTTAAACTACATATTCCTCAGAAGATTATGTGAAGCTTTATATCAAGGAGATAGTACGACTGCATGGTGTCCCTGTATCTATTATCTCGTATAGAGGAGCTCAATTTACAGCTAACTTCTGGAGGTCCTTCCAAAAGGGATTGAGACTCAAGTAAGTTTTAGTACAACATTTCATCCCTAGACAGACGGACAGGATGAGCGTACTATTCAAACACTGGAGGATTATATGAATGATGATAGGGTACGATAGACAATTTTAAGTTATGACTATATTACTTCTTTTCTCAAATTAATATCAACTACGAGTTCAAAATTAAATTCTAAAGGTAGTATAATTGACAGAAACTTGTAGTTAATTTGAATGTCTTAATTTTTTATGCACAAACATTACGGAGTAGATCTAATTATGTTTGTTGCTTGTGCCCTTGAATTCAGATTGCAAACATGATTCCAAAAATATTTTTTGTTGCTTTGTTTTGATGATCTTCTTTTCGTTTTCACGGAGTATTGGAACATGGAACAATAAAACCCCTGAAACATATCATTGAATCTGCTATAACACCTTTATTTGAGTACGCACTCTCTTTTTATAACTAAATCATCTTTAAGAAAACCTTTCTTAATATACTTTTGTTACCATGTCAATCCTAAAGATCGAGATTGCTCCTTTTTTGATAGCCTTAACTGTAGTTTCTACACTAATTATTCTAAACAAGAGTCTTTGTTTAAAGTCCTAAATTCTGAGATAAGGTAAAAATTTGAAGGAAAAAAAACATGATTTACTAAAGTTTTCTTCGTACCACTTATTGTGGGTCTGATATATTTATTCTTTTGTTTGTCAAGCACCAAAAATATATTCATGTGACCGAGTAATAAAAGTATCAGTAATTCGAAGAGGTTTAGTAACACCATACAAAAGTTCAAGTCACAATGTAAATTTTAGTTCTGTAATATTAGTTAACGAAGAGTAACGCTATTTTAAATTTGTATTATATTTTTACTTATTTTTATTAATAACATCAACTCATGGTTAAAGCTTTTAAAGGGGGCAAAGATCCAAGCAATAGTTTTACTGTATTATTAATGACCGAATAGATCGTGTTAACCTCAATTACTCTTCAATAACAAAGAAGTTGAAATTACTTTTACTAAAAACGCCATTACAAGGGAATAACCTCATCCTAACGAAAAATAGGGAATAGTTAAATAAATTATAAATGGAGGCTTGTGCATGAAAAGGTTGTGAACTTGTGATCTTAAAAGATCGGCATAAAACGTTGCTTGCTTGACCGTTAAAAGTAGGCGTCTGTAGCTCGCATCTCTTTGTAGTTTTTTTTAATATTTAAACTAAATAGGTTATTTTAGTAGATAAGGAGGGATATTTTTATACTTTAACTTTTAAATTATACGCTTCCTACTTTTAATATAGTGTATATTATGCCCGTTTCAATTTATGTGAACCTATTTTCTTTCTAGTCCGTACTAAAAATAATGACATATTTCCTTATGTGGAAACAATTTACATTTATGCAATGATTATTACCACACAAAATATATGTGTCTTATTTTACATCACAAGTTCAAAGGTCTTCTATCTTTTCTTAAACTCCGTGCCCAGTTAAATAGGTTCATATAAATTGAAATGGAGGGAGTTATATATATATATATATATATATATATATATATATATATATATATAGGGAAAATGCATAAGTACCCCCTTACCTATACCCGGATTCCCAACTACACACTTTTTCTTTGCGTGAATCCTATTACCCCCTAAACTTATTTTAAATGGAATTATTTGCATCCTAAAACTAGACAACCAAACTCTTGGCAAGTGGTGAACTACACGCGCCCCCACATGTATTTTTAGTACTTTTTTTAATTCTTTCTTCTTTTTCTTATCCTTTTTTTCTTATTTCTTATTATTCTCATTTCTTTTGTTATTTCATTTTGTTTCTTTTTGTTTTGGTCACAGGCGACGTAAAATGGTAGTCGTGGGAATTTCACGAACACCATTTTTTCCAGCGATTTTTTTTTTCCGGCGACAGATTTTTTTCCCGATCTAAGTGTGTTATGTTATATATATATATATATATATATATAAATTTTTCTTGAAAGTGTAATTTATGAGTGGGAGGAAGAGCAAAAGAAATAAAAACGAATATAAGTTGAGAAAACTTTTTCCAGTTAAAATTTCAATACATCATTTTTTTTCGGCGTGGGAAAGTTTTCCGATGATGAATTTTTTCCCCCAAATCTGAGTGTATTTTGCTTTGCTCATGAATAGATTTTTTTGAGAGTTTAATTTGTGTGTGAAAAGAAAAAATGGAAGAAAAACGATTAGACAAAGTCGTCGGTGAATGAACATCCGCCGGAATTAGAGAAGAAACGAAAAAAAAAGAAAAAGAAAAAGACAAAGAAAAGGAAAAGGAAAAGGAAAAAAAGTAAGAAAAATGATAAAAAAGAATAAAAAAATAATCTGAAAATCGTTTTTTCTTGCTTCTTACTCTCCTTTGGGAGAGTGAAATACACACACTCTGCCACGTCAGCGTTAAGGGTGCAAATAATTCCGTTTAAAATAAGTTTCGGGGGTAATAGGATTCCTGCAAAGAAAAAGTGTGTAGTTGAGAATCCGGGTATAGAAAAAAACTAATATAGAATGGCATTACATGTGTGATTAATGCTTCATAGATGTTCACGGGTATTTATTCCTAAACTAGTAAAGTTAATATATACGTTAGTATAGTTTTCATCGACAAAGTGCACAATTGAAGAGCTATAAACTAACTATATTTATAGTTAGATACTGGCATGATGGATCGCATTAATAAAATGAATTATGGACCCCTAAATTATTTCAAGAGGTTAATTCTTTGCTCTTCTTAAAGTGATGAAACAGATAAGTTAAGATCCATGACAAATGGTTATGAAGGGATAAATTATAGCGTGTGAAAGAATTTACCATGACATGATATTAATTGTTCAGACTTAAAAGATGAATTTATTGTGACTATCACCAGTAAAATACATTTTTAAGCTTTAAATATTTCTGATGAAAACGTAAGAGTAGTTCCACCGTTCCATATGTATTTAGTATGGTGATGTTTCATTTATATATGGACTTTGAAGTATAAGTTAATTCATCATGGGTTTTCTATACTTTTCCCTAATTAAATTACTATGATATTAATATGTGACTTTCCTAACAAAACTCGCACATGTCTAGAATAAGGCATTTCTATTGTAGATGGGCTGTTTCAAAGTTGAGAAGGTTATATTCATAAGTGTCACGACCCAAAACTCAACATGCTGTGATGGCGCCTATCACAGAACTAGGCAAGTCGACAATCACACTAAAACTTAGAATTTTATATTAAAAATAAGATGAAGTAAGTTCAACAATAATAACACTTATAAATAGCCGATATGGACAACTGCGACTCGAATACAAACTTTTCTAAAATCTGGGTGTCACTGAGAACACGAGCATCTATACAATAACAAAGTCTGAAACAATATCTTAGAAGGTAGAACAATATAAGCAAAATTGAGATCTAGAGGAGGAGAGTCAAGGCCTGCGGACGCCAAAGCAGCTATCTCGATAATCTCCGAACGGGTAAAAACTACAAGATTAACAATCACCATTCTCGAAAATGCCTAAATTTACATACGAAGTACAGGATGTAGCGTGAGTACAACCAACTCAATAAGTAACAAGTCTAACCTTTGGGCTGAGAGCAGTGACGAGCTCAACCAATAAAGTACAAGTACAGAGTTTAACAATACAGAAATGTCAGGACCCGAATCTCCCCCCGTAAGACATCGTGACGGCACCTAGTCTCTACGACTAGGTAAGCCTAACAAATTGCGTAAATGACAAAATGGAAGTAAAACTTAACAACATACTACAACAAATGATGAAATAAATGATAACAATGCCGTTCGACATGTACAATAACCAACACTCTAGTAATACACAGTATTTCCAAACTCGGGAACATCATAAGTCACAAGCTATAGAAGGAAACTAGTATCTCTATACACCAACGTCTAAGAAAAGAAATACGGAAGGTAAATGACATAAAGGAATAGAGGGGGACTCTGAGGTTTGTGGACGTGGCAGATATACCTTGAAGTATCCAAACTGTCACTGCTTACTAATGACGTAGCTGATAAAAAGTACCTGGATCTACACACAAAACATGAGCAGAAGAGTAGCATGAATACACCTCAATGGTACCAAGTAAGTTCTAAGCCTAGCCTCAGTCAAGTAGTGACGAGGTCAGCTTAGGGCCCACTAGTACATAATAAATAAAGTAGAAGAATATAACAATATGATAAGAGACTGGAATTTAACAAAGAGAAAAATCACAGCAAAATAATAGCACAACACACAGGGATAAAATAGTAAGGGATCTCTCGGGATACTGTCTCGTAGACCCAAAAGTAAAGATGCAAGGAGATCTCTCGAGGTACCGCGTTGTGGTCTCAAAAGTAAATGTGCAGGGAGATCTCCCGAGGTACCGCCTCGTAGTCTCAAAAGTAAAGGTGCAGGGGGATCTCTCGAGGTACCGCCTTATAGTCCAAAAAGTAAACACCCAGCTCAAACCGCTAAATATAATAATTAACAGTAATAATTCTACAATTAAGACTGATACAGATCAAGGAAAGACAAGAAATCAACTAGGCATACTGCATAGAGTTCAAATAAGCAGTTAAAGCATGTAGACATGCAATATTAGACTAAACAGGATAACTGCACATGCTAGTATAACTCAATTAAGAAGCAAACAGGTTACTCTCAATAAAAACCGGATTTTACAATAATATCCCATGTACGCACTTTTCACCTCGCGTATAGGGCGCTTACATAACACAACAGTACCAAATCCTAAGGGATTTCCTCTACACAGGGTTAGGCAAACCACTTACCTTGAACCAAGCTCAATCAATCAATAACAATGCTTTTCCCACGATTATCCTACTCTAAATAGCCCAAATCTAGCCAAAAATAATTACATACCATGAATATAACTATAAGAAACTAATCTAATTAATGAAATCAAGGCTTAAGCAAGAAATTAGAAAATCGTCCCAAAAGGTCGACCCGGGACCACATCTTGAAATCGGATAAAAGTCACAAAATATGAACACCCATTACTCACGAGTTCACTCGTACTAAAATTATCCAAATCCGATATCAAAATCTCAATCAAAACTCAAAAACGTAGTTGAAGAACTTCTCCCATTTTCCCTAAAGTTATCAACCTAAATCCAAAATTAAAGGATGCAATTAATGATAAATTAGTAGGGTATAAACAAATATAAGTGAAGAATCATTACTCAATCGATGTCTCTAAAATTACCTCAAAATCTCGTCCAAATCCGAGCTCTCTATCTCAAGTTTTGATAAAAATGGCTAACACTCGTTTTTGAAAAGTTTAATACTGCCCAGTCATCTGTTCTTGCGAACGTGGAAGAACCCTCGCGTTCGCGAAGCACAAGCTTACTCTAACCCAAAATCCTTAATTGTGAATGCGATGACCTAATCGCGAATGCGAAGGTCACTCAGCTCGACCCTATGCGAATGCAGGTCCAACATCGCGAATGCGTAGGCAAAAAGGCTTGGAGACTCAGGCGACGACTTCCTCTATGCGAACGAGGGACCCTCATCGCGAACGCAAAGACCATTTGCTTCAGAGCTTCGCAAACACGGGACCTCTATCACGAACGCGAAGCACAAAGTCCCACCTTCCTCTAGTTCCTCTTCGCGAACACAGAAGTCCCCTCGCGAACGCGAAGAAGGAAACCAACAACTGGAAAATCAGAAAATTCTGTAATTTTTCACAAGTCCAAAATGACCCGATAACCACTCGAAATTAACCCGAGGCCCCCGGGACCTCAACCAAACATTCCTATAAGTCCTAAAACATCATAAGAACTTAGTCGAACTCTCAAAACACCTCAAACAACAATAAAACGCACGAATTACCCTCCAATCCAAACTTAATGAACTTTGAACTTCAAACTTCGACAATTGATGCTGAAATCTATCAAATCACGTCCGATTGGCCCCAAATTTTGCACACAAATCATAATTGACATTACGGACCTACTTCAACTTTCGAAATCAAAATCCAACCTCGATATCAAAAAGTCCATTTCTGGTCAAACTTTTCAAAAATTCAACTTTCGTCATTTCAAGCTTAATTCAGCTACAGACCTCCAATTTACAATTTGGACATGCTTCTAAGTCCAAAATCACCCAACGAAACTAACGAAACCAACAAAACTCCATTCTAGAGTTGTCTTTACACAATTTCAACTACGGTCAAAATCCTAGAACTTAAACTTCCATTTTAGGTAATAAGTGTCCCAAAACACTCCGAAACCATGAACAAAACCTCCCGAAACTTCACATAAGCAAAAAAGGATACGAGAGAAGTATTAAATAGGGGATAGGGTATAATACTCTCAAAATGACTGGCCGAGTCATTACATCCTCCCCCTCTTAAATAATCGTTTGTCCTCGAACGAGTATAGAGATATACCTAAAGTGGTGAAAAGATGAGGATAACGGCTATGCATATCATGCTTGGTCTCCCAAGTCGCCTCCTCGACCAGCTAACCCCTCCACTGAACCTTCACTGAAGCAATGTTCTTTGACCTCAACTTTCAAACCTGCCTGTCCAAAATAGCCATCGGCTCCTCAACCTAAGACAAATCCTTGTCCAACTAGACTGAGCTGAAATCCAACACATGAGACGGATCACAATGATACTTCAGGAGCATAGAAACATGAAATACCGGATAGACTCCTGCCAGGATGGGAGGCAAGACAAGCTCATAAGCAACCTCCACAACACGCCGCAACACCTCGAATGAGCCAATAAACCTTGGGCTCAACTTACCCTTCTTCCCGAACCCCATAACACCCTTCATGGGCGAAACCCGGAGCAAGACCCGCTCTCCAAACATGAATGCAATATCGCGAACCTTCCAGTCCGCATAACTCTTCTATCTAGATTGGGCTGTGCGCAGTCGATCCTGAATCACTTTAACCTTCTCCAAAGTATCCTGAACCAATTCTGTACCCAATAGCCTAGCCTCTCATGACTCAAACCAACCCACTGGAGACCGAAACCTCCTGCAAGTGGCAAGAACTGATCCCATGAACCTCCAAACTCCATCACATATGCATGGAGCATATCCTCTTGTATCTGAATAGTGCACTCGGACTGTCCATCCGTCTGAGGGTGAAGTGTTGTGCTCAACTCTACCCACGTACCCAACTCATATTGTACGGCCCTCCAGAACTGTGATGTAAACTGCGTACCCCGGTCAGCGATGATAAATACCAACATGCCATGAATGTCAGATAATCTCTCAGATATAAACTCGAGCTAGCTGCTCGGAAGAATAAGTAGTCATCACAGGAATGAAATGAGCGGACTTGGTCAGCCTATCTACAATCACCCAAACTGCATCAAACTCCCGTTGAGCCATGGAAACGTAACAACGAAATCCATAGTAATCCACTCCCATTTCCACTCCGGAATCTCTAACTTTTGAAGCAACCCACCTGACCACTAATGCTCATACCTCACCTGTTGGCAATTTAGACACCGAGCTACATATTTCACAATGTCCTTCTTCATTCTCCTCCACCAATAATGCTGCCTCAAGTCCTGATACATCTTCGTGACACCCGGATGAATGGAGTACCGCGAACTTTGATCCTCCTGGAGAATCAACTCACGCTAACCATCTACATTGGGCACACATAGCCTGCCCTGCATCCTTAATGCACCATCATCTCCAATAGTGACTTCCTTAGCATCACTGTGCTAAACCATGTCCTTAAAGACAAGCAGATGGGTGGTCATCATACTAACGTACCCTGATACGATCATAAAGAGAAGACCGAGAAACTACACAAGCCAATACTTGACTCGACTCGAAAATATCCAATCTAACAAACTGGTTGGCCAAGTCCTAAACATCCAATGCCAATGGCCTCTCATCTGCTCGTAGATATTCTAAGCTCCCCAAACTCTCCGCCCGGCGACTCAAGGCATTGGCCACCATATTGGCCTTCCCAGGATGGTACAAAATGGTAATATCATAATCCCTAAGCAACTTTAACCACCTTGTAGTCTCAAAAGTAAATGTGTAGGGAAATCTCCCGAGGTACCACCTCATAGTCTCAAAAGTAAAGGTGTAGGGGGATCTCCCGAGGTACCGCCTCGAAGTCCCAAAAGTAAACACCCAGCTCAAACCGCTAAATACAATAATTAACAGCAATAATTCTATAATTAAGGCTTATACAGATCAAGGAAAGACAAGAAATACACCAGAATGTCATCAATAAATACGATGACGAAAGAGTCAAGATAGGGTTAGAACACACTGTACATCAAGTGCATGAATGTTGCTGGGGCATTGGTTAGCCCAAACGACATCACAAGGAACTCGTAGTTACCATACCCAGTCTTGAAAGTAGTCTTCGGGATATCTGGCTCCTGAATCTTCAACTGATGATAGCATGAACACAAGTCAATCTTGGAAACCTGACACCCTGTAGATGATCAAATAGGTCATCAATACGAGGAAATGGATACTTGTTTTTCACCGTAACTTTGTTCAACTAGCGATAATCAATGCACACACGCATAGAACCATCCTTCTTCTTCTTCACAAACAAGATTGGAGCACCCCAGGGTGACACACTGGGCTAAATGAAGCCCTTATCAAGCAATTCCTGTAACTGCTCCTTCAACTCCTTCAACTCATGAGGAGCCATACGATAAGGAGGAATAGAGATGGGCTAAGTGCCTGACAACAAATCAATCCCAAAATCAATATCTCTGTCAGGTGGCATGCTCGGAAGATCAACTGGAAATATATTAGGGAAATCCTTCACTACTGGGACTGACTCAACTATAAGGGTATCAATACTGACATCTCTCACATAAGCTAGACATGTGTCATACCCCTTCTAAACTATTTGTTGAGCTTTACGAAATGAAATAACTCTATTGGAAGTATAATCTAAGGTACCTCTCCACTCTAACCGTGGTAATCCTGGCATAGCTAGTGTCACAGTCTTGGCGTGACAATTAAGAATAGCATAATGGGGTGACAACTAGTCCATGCCCAAAATAATATCAAAGTCTACCATGCTGAGCAATAATAAATTGGCTCTGGTCTCAAAACCACTAAGAATAACCAAACACGATCGATACACACTGTCAACAACAATAGAATCTCCCACAAGTGTAGATACATAAACAGGAGAACTCAAAGAATCACGAGATATGCCCAAATACGGGGCAAAATAAGATGACACACAGGAATAAGTGGAGCATGGATCAAATAAAACCGACACATCTCTATGACAGACCAGAATAATAGCTGTAATGATGGAGTTGGAAGCAACTACCTTAGTATGAGTAGGAAGATCATAATATCTGGCCTGGACTCCCCCTCTAGGGCGACCTCTACCTCCCCGACCTCCATCTCGAGCTGGCTAAGCAGGTGGAGTGGTAGCTGGTACTATAATCATAGCCTGAGGACCCAGTGGAGCACACGGTGCTTGAGAAGTCTGTGGAGGTGCACCTCTCCTAAGTATAGGGCAATCCCTCACTATATGGCGAGTGTCGCCACACTCAAAACAAGCTCTCGGAGGGCATTGGTGTTGTGGCTGGCTTGGGCCAGGTCGGTTGGATTAACCGCTGAAAGCACCCTATGCGGGAGGTACACTAGACACTGGCAGTGCAAAATAAGGATCCTTGGGCCTAGGAGTAGTCGGAATACCACTGGCAGCTGGAAGTGCTAAATGAACAGGGCGACTCATATAGCCCCTACCATGACGGACTGCTGCTGGGGCATGAGTACCACTATAAGTGCCAGACTCTTGAGACCTCTTGGCCTATCTCTTTTCTCCTCTCTCTCTCTCTCTCTCTCGCAAGCATGGCCTCCACTCTCCTAGCAATATCCACAACCTGTTGGTAGGAAATATCCATCTCCAACCCCCGGTCCATGCTAATCCTGATGCTAGGATGGAGCCCCTTGATAAACCAACCGACCCTCTTTCGAACTGTAGCAACCAAGGCTGGAGCATGCCTAGCCAAATCACAGAAGCATACTACATACTCTGACACAGTCATCGCACCCTGGCGCAACGGCACAAGCTCAGTGCACCATGCATCTCTGAGACTCTTGGGAATATAATCCCTCAAGAACATATCCAAGAACTGAGTCCAAGTAAGAGAAGCTGCCTCAGCCAGACTACCAAACTCATAAGCATGCCACTAGTGATAGGTCGCTCTTCTAAGCTGGAACGTAGTGAAAGAAACCCCACTTGACTCTGATATGCCCATATTATGGGGGATAAAATGGCACTCCTCAAGAAAACCATGGGCATCCTCTGACACCAATCCACTAAAAGTAGGAGAGTGGTACTTCTTGTACCTCTCGAGCCTGAGCTACTTCTCTTCAGAAGTTGTTGCCCTACCCTCGGGCCGAACTGGAGCTACCGACTGCATTGGATAATCTCTGGAACCTGATTGACATGAACCCACTGCTCTGGGGTATGAGCAACGGGATTTTGTGCTCCTCTCCCGGCTTGAGATGTGGCAAGAGCAAGTGGAATCAATCCAGCCTAAGCCAAGGTGATGAACATGCTCAAGAACTGTGCAAGGGTCTCCTAAAGAGCTAGTATAGTAACAGGCGTCTCAGGTGCCTGCGCTCTGACTGGAGCTACTGGTGGCTCCTCTGTAGTAGCTCGTACGGGTGCTCTAGCTGCACCACGTGTACTTCCTCGGCCTCTACCACTGCCCCTTCCTCTCTCGACTCTAGTAGAGGCACGGGTGCCTGATCATCATATCAACCTGTACATGTCCTCACATTCTGTGAGAGAATAGAAGACAGAAGTTTAGAATTTCTAAGTCAAGAATTTCGCATGACAAAGAATCAAAAGAAGTGAAAATTTCCTAACAGTTCCATAGCCTCTCGAAGATAAGTACAAATGTCTCTGTACCGATCAGCGAGACTTTACTAAACCTATTTGTGACTCACGTCACCTATGAACCTAGAGCTCTGATACCAACTTGTTACGACTCGAATCTTCCCCCGTAAGACGTAGTGACGGCACCTAGTCTCTACGACTAGGTAAGCCTAACAAATTGCAGAAATAACAAAATGGAAGTAAAGGTTAACAACTAACTACAACAAATGATGAAATAACTGATAACAATGACGCTTGGCATGTATAATAACCAACACTCTAGTAATACACGATATTCCCAAAACCTAGAACATCATAAGTCACAAGCTACAGAAGGAAACTAGTATCTCTATACACTAGAGTCTAAGAAAAGAATTATGGAATGTAAATGACATAGGGGAATAGAGAGGGACTCCACGGTCTGCGGATGCGACAAATATACCTTGAAGTCTCCATACTGTCACTACTCACTGATGAGGCTATGGAACTGTTAGGTGTAGGGGATCTAGTAAGTACAACCACTCCAAACATGTGCAGAAGAGTAGCATGAGTACACCACAATGGTACCTAGTAAGTGCCAAGTCTAACCTTGGTCGAGTAGTGACGAGGTCAGATCATGGCCCACTGGTACAAAATAAATAAAGTAGAAGATTATAGCAATACGATAAGAGACTGGAATTTAACAAAGAGGAAAAATACAACAAAATAATAGTACAACACACAAATATAAAATAGTAGGGGATCTCCCGAGATACCATATCGTAGTCCCAAAAATAAAGATGCAAAGAGATCTCACGAGGTACTGCCTCGTAGTCTCAAAAGTAAATGTGTAGGGAAATATCCCGAGGTACTACCTCATAGTCTCAAAAGTAAAGGTGCAGGGGGATCTCCCGAGGTACTGCCTCATAGTCCCAAAAGTAAACACCCAGCTCAAACAACTAAATACAATAATTAACAACAATAATTCTATAGTTAAGGCTCATACAGATCAAGGAAAGACAAGAAATCAACTAGACATGATGCACAGAGTTCAAATAAGTAGTTAATGCATGTAGACATGCGATATTAGACTAAACAGGATAACTACACATGCTGGTATAACTCAATTAAGATGAAAACAAGTTACTTCTTCGTAAAAACCAGATTTTACAATAATTAGCCCATGTTCGCACTCTTTACCTCACGTACACAACTCTCACATAACACAACAGTACCAAATCCTAAGGGGATTTCCGCCACACAAGTTTAGGCAAGGTACTTACCTCGAACCAAGCTCAATCAATTGTTAATAGTGCCTTTTCCCATGATTATCTGACTCCAAATAGCCCAAATCAAGCCAAAAGAAATTACATACCATAAATATAACTATAAGAAACTAATCTAATTAATGAAATCAAGGCTTAAGCAAGAAATTAGAAAATCGCCCCAAAAGGTCGTCCCGGGCCCACGTCTCGGAATCAGGTAAAAGTCACAAAATATGAACACACATTCACTTACGAGTTCACTCATACCAAAATTATCCAAATCCGATATCAAAATCCTAATCAAAACTCAAAAACTTAGTTGAAGAACTTCTCCCATTTTTCCCAAATTTATCAACCCAAATCCGAAATTAAAGGATGGAATTAATGATAGATTATTGGGATATAACCAAAAACAAGTGAAGAATCATTACCCAATCGATGTTTATGAAATTCCTTCAAAATCCCGTCCAAATCCGAGCTCTCCATCTCAAGTTTTGATAAAAATGGCTAACCCTTGTTTTTGAAAAGTTTAATACTGCCCAGGCATCCCTTCTTCACGAACACGGAAGAACCCTCGCGTTCGCGAAGCACAAGCTTACTCCAGCCCAAAATCCTTAATCGCGAACGCGATGGCCTAATCATGAACACAAAGGTCACTCAACTTAAACCTATGCGAACTCGGGACTAACATCGCGAAGGCATAGGCAAAAGGGCCTGGAGACTCAGGTGACCACTTCCTCTACGTGAACGCGGGACCCTCATCACGAATGCGTAGACTATTTGCCTCAGAGATTCACGAACGCGGGACTTCTATCGCAAATTTGAAGCACAAAATCCCACCTGCCTCCAGTTCCTCTTTGCGAACACGGAAGCCCCCTCGCGAACGCGAAGAAGGAAACCAGTAATTGGAAAACCTAAAAATTCTATAATTCTTAACAAGTCCAAAATGATTTGTTAACCACCCGAAATCAACCTGAGGTCCCCCGGAACCTCAACCAAACATTAATACAAGTCCTAAAACATCATACAAACTTAGTCAATCCCTCAAAACACATCAAACAACAACAAAAACACGAATCACCCTCCAATGCAGACTTAATGAACTTTTAACTTCAAAGTTCTACAACCGATGTCGAAACCTATCAAATCATGTCCGATTGGCCCCAAATTTTACACACAAGTCATAATTGACATTATGGACCTATTCCAACTTTCGGAATTGGAATCCTACCCCGATATCAAAAAGTCTACTCCCGGTGAACTTTCACAAAAATTTAACTTTAGCCATTTCAAGCCTAATTCAGCAATAGACCTCCAATTCACAATAAGGACATGCTGCTAAGTCCAAAATCACCTAGAGAAGCTAGTGGAATCAATGAAACTCTATTCCAGAGTTTACTTCACACAATTCCAATTACGGTCAAAATCCTAGAGCTTAAGCTTCCGTTTTAGGGACTAAGTATCCCAAAACACTCCGAAACCACGAACAAAACCTCCTGACACATAACATAAGCAGAAAAGGATATTGAGGAAGTAATAAATAAGGGATTGTGTCTAATACTCTCAAAACAACTGGTCGGATCATTACAAGAAAATGTAGACATGCTTAAAGGTTTAACAGTTTAGTTCAGCACAGATAAAATATGCCAAGTGTGACTGATATGGAGAATATGACATCTCTATATCTATATGCCAATATGAATACCGTATGGGAGCAACATAATGAAAACCTCACGTACTCACACTTTCAGAGCACTCCATCTGACCTTCTCAATTCCGCTCATCACACTCAGTCAATCAGCACTGTACGGTGCCTGCTGCGGCGTGCAACACGATCCACGTATATCCATAAGGCCTGTTGCGGCGTGCAACCCGATCTATATATAGTCATAAGGCCATAAGGCTTGTTATGGTATGCAACCCGATCCATATATAGCCATAAGGCTTGTTGTTGCGTGCAACCTAATCCACATATAGCCATATGGCTATACGTGCAACTCGATCTACAGATCTCACTCACAACACGACTCTTAGGCCTCAAATCAGTCATCAATCTCTCCAGTCTCTCGGGCTCACAATTCTCATGCCAATTAGCCCAAATAATGGTATATAACACAACAATAATAATAATAGAGACTAAGATATGATATGAAAATAATGGATGTGACTGAGTACAAAATTGCCATCTAAGCAAATAATTCAACAAAGAAATGACCACTGTGGGTCTCAATAGGATAAACATATAGCCTAACATGATTTCTAACATGAATCGGTGGCTCAATTACTCTTAACACATAGAGATCACATGAATGGCTACATGGTTTGATGACTACATAGTATCACGGAATCAACCAGATCACAATTTTTATGGTGCACGCCCACAAGCCCGTCACTCATCATGTGTGTCACCTCAACATCAATCACATAACACATAATTCAGGGATTGTTACCCTCAGAACCAAGTTTAGAAGTGTTACTTACCTGAAACTGTGTAAAAATCTACTCCAATAAGCCCTTGCTTCGTGAATCAGCCCCTGAACGCCTCGAATCTATCCACCAATAATTTGATACCACCAACACAAGTTATAGGAATCAATTCCATATGAAAATGTAAAGTTCTTAATCAAAACTCAAAAAGTCAACCCCTGACCGACATCTCGGAATATGGCAAAAGTTACAAAATCCGAACACTCATTCAACCACGAGTCCAACCGTACCAAAATTACTCAAATCCAACACCAAAACGCCACTCAAATCCCCAAAATTTGGCCTAAGAAGTTTCATCATTTTTCCCAAAAATTTCCAACTCCAATCACTATTTAAATGACAAAAATAACGATGGATCCATGTAATACAACGAACACCGAGTTAGAATCACTTATCCCAATCAACTCCTTGAAAACCCCTTCAAGAATCGCCCAAATATGAGGTCTCTAGTTCTAAATATGAGAAATGGGTTCAAACTCTCATTTTGAAATTTTAACACTGCTGGCCAGCGATTACTCTTTGCAATTGAGAAAAGTGTCATGCGATCGCAAAGAACAAGACAAAGTTTCCCCCAAAAATGGCCTTCGCGAATGCGGTTGAGTCTACACAAACGCAGTTCACCGATACACAAACCTATATGATCGCGAACATGCCCACATTATCGCAAAGAACAACTTCGCATGACCCTAGCTATCTCACTTCCTTTTATGTGAACACGGTCCAGTCTACATGTTTGCGAAGCACAAGCTTCACTACCTCCGCAATTGAGACCCTCTCTCTGCGAATGCGAAGAGGAAAAACTCAACAGCCCACAAAGACCCTTCACGATCGTAGACCTAACCTCGCAATCACATAGAAGGAAACCAGATCAGAAAACTTCAACAGACTTCAGCAATCTTCCAAGTCAAATTCCACTCCGATAACCATCCGAAATCCATCCGAGGTCCCCGAGACGTCAACCGCACATACCAACAAGTCATAAAATATGATACGAACTTAGTTGAGGCCTCAAATCACATCAAACAACATCAAAATATGAATCGTGCTCCAATTCAAGCCTAATGAAAACTAATGAATTCCAACTTCTACAATCGATGCCGAAACCTATCAAATCAACTCCGATTAACCTCAAATTTTGCACACAATTCATAAATAACACATCAGACCTATCTAACTTCCGAAACCAAAATCAGAGCCTAAAAACCACAAAGTCAACTATCGGTCAAACTTCTCAACTCTCCAAACTTTCATTTTTCTAACTTTCACCAATTCAAGCCAGAATCAACTACGAACCTCCAAATCCGAACACAATCCTAAGTCCAAAACCATCCTAGGGAGCTATCATAACCGACAAAACTCCTCCGGAGCCATTTACACATAAGTTAACATCCGGTCAACTCTTTCAACTTTGGCTTCCAACATTGGGACTAAGTGTCCCAATTTATTCCGAAACATCCCTGAGACCAAACTAACCACCTCGGCAAGTCACATAGTAATAATTAAGCATATGATAAGTAGTAAGTGAAGGAACATGGTTGCAACACTCAATAAACCAGGTCGGGTCGTTACAATAAGTCCCATTATGATTAAATTTACTTATGCATATAATTATAAAGTGGTAATAATTTAAGGCTTTATGAAGTTAAGATGGTGGGTTCATGTCCCATTACACTATGAGGGTAAGACATCATATTTGAGTACTGGTGCACCATGATAATAAAATATTCGGTTTGAGTCCCAACGCATTTTGGTTTAATACACCTTTATAAGGGTAAGACACTAGGTTCTAGTCCTAATATACCATATTAATGATATAATGATGACTGAGACAAAAAAATACTTATAATGAAAAATCATGAAGCTCATCCTACTGCATCTGCCCCATTCCATGAAGCTAATGTGATAATAATTGATCAAAGTCTGAAAGAAGACTAAATAATTATCGGAGCCGTGTGAATTTACGTGGCATGGCAAGGAATGAAAAAATAATCATCATTATGATTGTATTTATAATAGAGAACAATAAGGGTTTTTAAAATAATCCTTCAAATGGTAAAGGTAATATCTGTCATTGATGTGGTATGAAAGGACATTGAGCACGTAAATGTGGTACGCTTAAAAAATTATCCAAGCTTTATCAATTCTCCATCAAAAGAAAGGAAAAAAAGTAGAGGCATACTTAACCTTTTAAGATGATGTTGAGGCGAGCTGTACAAATAAATATGAAAAATACTGAAGCAAATAATGAGCTTATACTGAGAAGTCACGAGGTATGTCTAGATGATTATCATACATTCCAAAAGTGAATGTGGCCTTATGAAATAAACTTATGAACACATATACGCTCATGATTGTTAAAATCTACAACTCACCTCTAAAGAGATTTGAGAGAAATAAAGATGATGAATATCATTATGTGGCCGCATAAATATGTCATTTATTGCTTACCAACGTAAAAATCAAATACTTTGCCAGGTCTTATAAAAAATTATCAAAGGATAAAAGTAAAGCAAGAAGCAGGTCTTGATTATAAAGATTATGACCATGACAATAATAATAATAACGTTCTCCTAGAAGGAGATGTTCGCAATATGGATGGGTAACAAATATGAATATGAAAAGTTATCCACTTTATATGCGGCTTGTACCATACACGTAATGGTATAGTCGAATCACAAATTATAATTATTATTTGGCATGACCGATTGTGCTATTTCGGTTATAATATGATGTGCAAAATAATTAAAATTTCACATGGTCATTCATTAAAGAACCTTAATTTCTTCATACTAAGAAATTATCTTGTGATGCATGTTCTCAAGACAAATTGATTAATAGCCCATTAGCAGTTAAAGTTGAGATTGAGTCACCTGCATTTCTGGAACATATACGGGATGATATATGTGGACTCATACACTCTTCATGTAGACCATTCAGATATTATATATTTTCTAATTGATGCATTTACAAGATGGTCATATGTGTACTTGTTATCAACTTGGAATTTGGCATTCGCAGGGTTGCTGGCCGTATTAATACAATTAAAAGTACAATATTTAGAATATGCAATTATGACAATTCATCTT
The DNA here is from genome assembly GCF_000393655.2 of Nicotiana sylvestris. Lineage (NCBI taxonomy): Eukaryota > Viridiplantae > Streptophyta > Magnoliopsida > Solanales > Solanaceae > Nicotiana > Nicotiana sylvestris. Next base: position 125,748,001 of record NC_091058.1, on the reverse strand, counting down.
AACAATGGTGGTGAATTTATATCCCATACCTTTAATAGTTATTGTATATCAACTGGAATATAATTTAACAATTGATTGCATATAGTCATACTCAAAATGGTCTACCAGAATCATTAATCAAATACCTTTAATTAATTGCTAGACCAATGCTTATAAGAATAAAATTTTCCATCTCGGTATATGGTCATGCTATTTTGCATGCAACTCTTGTGTGGATTAGGCCACAAGTTATCATGAAGTCTCCTATTACAATTGCCTAAGATGAGGAGCCAAATATTTCTCATCTTAGAATATTTGAATGTGTGCTATATATTTCAATTGCTCTACCACAACGTACAAAGATGGGTCCTCAAAGAATATAGGAATATATATAGGTATACCCAGTATTAAGAGAAGAAAATAAGCAGTTGCAATAAGAGATACATTGAAATTCATCGTCTCCGAAATATCAAATAATGTTTTCATCAAGGGGAGAAATACGCATTGTACTCTTTTTTTCTTAACCGAGATTTTTTCCCAGTTAGATTTTTCTGGTAAGATTTTTAATGGGGCAACTCTCAATGCGTATTACAAGATGTGTGTACTCTTTTCCTTCACTAGGCTTTTTCCATCAGGTTTTTTCTAGTAAAGTTTTAACGAGGCACATTATCTTTTAAGTGTACATCCAAGGGAGAGTCTTAAAAATTCGGTGAATGTGGATGTCCCTTCCGTAACTTCCTTGGTAATTCATGCACCAAATGAATGAACCCACTAAGTATTGTAATTTGAGGAGATTTTTGTAACTATAAATAAAGCACTTTTGGTTTATGAATTATATATAATTGAAATAAGAAGGAAAGTTTTCTCCTCCTCTCTACACCTCTTATATATTCTTGTCTTCTTCTTTCTTGGTGCTTTAGCTTCTAATTATAATATTTATTTTATAATACTTTACTAATATTTAGAAGCAGCAATTTGAGAGTACGGACACTGCATCATAAAATAGTACCAAAGGCAACATGTGCACTAAATTTGAACCCTCTTTAGACCAATTTTATTGGCTATTCAACACATGTAGGACACTTTATATCCACGTAAAGCACATCATTTGGCTCTTAGTTGTCTTAAAAAGTGGAATAAGGCATAGTTTCTCTTCAATTTCTTTCTTCTCAGCCTTGACTCTCCATCTCTGTAAGTTTCTCAATTCTTCTGCACTTCTATTTCTTCTTCTTTCTTTTAGTGTCTAACCTACGTAGAGTTTTTCCCTTCTTTTCTGTCTTCAGGTTTTCGTGATACTAATATTCCGTTCGATATTAATTTTCCGTTCTTTTTAACAATTTCTTGCTAGAATTTTACATACATGTCTAGAATTATATCTTATTTTTACGTACATGTTTGAAAATAAATATCTAGGTGCATGTTCTTTCTTTCTGATTTTGATTGTGCAAAATGATATTTTTACTTTGATTTTGGTTGTGCAATAATTATTCTTTAAAGATTTCAATTGACGGTGAAGAACTTAATTGATTGGGCAACAACCAGTTCTCCTATTACTATAAAAGGACCTGAAAACAAATACTTATGTAAGTATACATTATTGTGTTATTTCGATGTGGCAAGTAATATTTGAATCGTTGAAAGAAACCGGCTGAATCCATGGCGCCTTTCTTACAAGGTATCGACAACTTTTTCCATTTATTATAGTGAGCTTTTTCTTAGTTGTTCTTGATGATGTCCATATCATCGAAGAAGTATTAGGCATGTGCCTAATAAAAGTTTCTTTGGTTTGGTAATCAACCTTGTTGACTTGGTTTGGTTAGGTAGCCAACCTTGTTGAATTAGTTTGGTTTGGTAGCCAACATTGTTGAATTTCTTTGGTTTGGTAGCCAACTTTGTTGAATTGTGAAAAGTGTGTGTAAATTGTCAAATATTGTAGGCTTGAGAGGGTGAAACTTTGGCTATAAAAGGAGAGCTTCAACTCTCATTTCTTCACACCAACAAAGAGAGAAAGAAAGAGTGAGGTTTCACAGACAAGGTATAAGAAAATAGTCTGTGAGGAAAATAGAGAGTGAGCGATATTGTAGTGAGGTGGAATATCAAAAGAGGGTTATTTCTTTTGAGTGTTGTAGTGGTCTTTGGAGTATTTATCTCCGACCTACAAAGTGTAAAATTCCTTACTATAGTGATATCAGTTGCTCCTCTCGGGGCCGTGGTTTTTTCCCTTATTAAAAGGGTTTTCCACGTAAAAATCTTGGTGTCGTTGTTACTCTTTTATTCTTGTTAATTACCGTATCTCGGTGATACATTATTATTCCACTTTTATTACCGTGAATATTATTTTGGTAAGGGGTTTATTCCCAACAACTGGTATCAGAGCACAGGTTCTGCTCGTTCACTGAAATACTATTCACTGTCGGTAGTACTATACTTGGTGAAAAATAAAAATGTCCGGAGTAAAGTACGAGGTAGCAAAATTCAACGGAGATAACGGTTTCTCAACATGGCAAAGAAGGATGAGAGATCTGCTCATCCAACAAGGATTACACAAGGTTCTAGATGTTGATTCCAAAAAGCCTGATACCATGAAAGCTGAGGATTGGGCTGACTTGGATGAAAGAGCTGCTAGTGCAATCAGGTTGCACTTATCAGATGATGTGGTAAATAACATCATTGATGAAGACACTGCACGTGGAATTTGGACAAGGTTGGAAAGCCTATACATGTCCAAAACGCTGACAAATAAATTGTACCTGAAGAAGCAGTTATACGCCCTACACATGAGTGAAGGTACGAATTTTTTGTCACATTTAAATGTGTTTAACGGACTAATCACACAGCTTGCCAACCTCGGAGTGAAAATCGAGGAAGAAGATAAAGCCATCTTGCTATTGAACTCGTTGCCATCTTCGTACGATAATTTGGCAACAACCATCCTGCACGGTAAGACTACTATTGAGTTGAAAGATGTCACATCGGCTCTTCTACTCAATGAGAAGATGAGAAAGAAGCCTGAAAATCAAGGACAGGCTCTCATCACAGAAGGTAGAGGCAGGAGTTATCAAAGGAGTTCGAACAACTATGGTAGATCCGGAGCTCGTGGGAAGTCAAAGAACCGATCCAAATCAAGAGTCAGAAATTGCTACAACTGTAATCAACCAGGTCACTTCAAAAGAGATTGCCCAAATCCAAGGAAGGGCAAAGGTGAAACCAGTGGCCAGAAGAATGACGACAACACAGCCGCCATGGTGCAAAATAATGATAATGTTGTCCTCTTTATAAATGAGGAAGAGGAATGCATGCACCTGTCAGGTCCAGAGTCGGAATGGGTGGTTGACACAGCGGCATCTCACCATGCCACACCGGTAAGAGATCTTTTTTGCAGATATGTAGCAGGTGATTTCGGCACAGTGAAAATGGGTAACACAAGTTACTCAAAGATTGCGGGGATTGGTGACATTTGTATCAAGACAAATGTCGGATGCACATTGGTTCTAAAGGATGTGCGGCATGTACCTGATTTGCGGATGAACTTGATCTCGGGAATTGCTTTAGACCGAGATGGATACGAGAGTTATTTTGCAAATCAAAAGTGGAGACTCACTAAGGGATCATTGGTGATTGCAAAGGGAGTTGCTCGTGGCACGTTGTACAGGACAAATGCAGAAATATGCCAAGGTGAATTGAACGCGGCACAAGATGAGATTTCTGTAGATTTGTGGCACAAAAGAATGGGTCATATGAGCGAGAAGGGATTGCAGATTCTTGCCAAGAAATCACTCATTTCTTATGCCAAAGGTACAACGGTAAAACCTTGTGACTACTGTTTATTTGGTAAGCAGCATAGAGTCTCATTTCAGACATCGTCTGAAAGAAAATTGAATATACTTGATTTAGTATATTCTGATGTTTGCGGCCCAATGGAAATTGAATCAATGGGCGGTAACAAATATTTTGTTACTTTTATTGATGATGCTTCACGAAAATTATGGGTTTATATTTTGAAAACCAAAGATCAGGTGTTTCAAGTTTTCCAGAAGTTTCATGCTCTAGTAGAAAGGGAGACGGGTCGAAAGCTAAAGCGTCTCCGAAGTGACAATGGAGGTGAGTACACTTCAAGGGAATTTGAAGAGTATTGTTCAAGTCATGGGATCAGACATGAAAAGACAGTTCCTGGAACCCCACAGCACAATGGCGTAGCCGAGAGGATGAACCGCACCATTGTGGAGAAGGTGAGAAGCATGCTCAGAATGGCTAAACTGCCTAAGTCATTCTGGGGTGAAGCAGTTCAGACAGCCTGTTACCTGATCAATAGGAGTCCATCAGTTCCGTTGGCGTTTGAAATCCCAGAGAGAGTTTGGACCAACAAGGAGGTGTCCTACTCGCATCTGAAGGTGTTCGGTTGCAGAGCTTTTGCACATGTACCAAAAGAGCAGAGAACAAAGCTGGATGATAAATCTGTTCCCTGCATATTTATCGGATATGGAGATGAAGAGTTCGGGTACAGACTGTGGGATCCTGTAAAGAAGAAGGTCATCAGAAGCAGAGATGTAGTCTTCCGAGAAAGTGAAGTTGGAACTGCTGCTGATATGTCAGAAAAGGCGAAGAATGGTATAATTCCTAACTTTGTTACTATTCCTTCTACTTCTAACAATCCCACAAGTGCAGAAAGTACGACCGACGAGGTTGCCGAGCAGGGGGAGCAACCTGGTGAGGTTATTGAGCAGGGGGAGCAACTTGATGAAGGTGTCGAGGAAGTGGAGCACCCCACTCAGGGAGAAGAACAACCTCAACCTCTGAGGAGATCAGAGAGGCCAAGGGTAGAGTCATGCAGGTACCCTTCCACAGAGTATGTCCTCATCAGTGATGAGGGGGAGCCAGAAAGTCTTAAGGAGGTGTTGTCCCATCCAGAAAAGAACCAGTGGATGAAAGATATGCAAGAAGAGATGGAATCTCTACAGAAAAATGGCACATACAAGCTGGTTGAACTTTCAAAGGGTAAAAGACCACTCAAATGCAAATGGGTCTTTAAACTCAAGAAAGATGGAAATGGCAAGCTGGTCAGATACAAAGCTCGATTGGTGGTTAAAGGCTTCGAACAAAAGAAAGGTATTGATTTTGACGAAATTTTCTCACCTGTTGTCAAAATGACTTCTATTCGAACAATTTTGAGCTTAGCAGCTAGCCTAGATCTTGAAGTGGAGCAGTTGGATGTGAAAACTGCATTTCTTCATGGAGATTTGGAAGAGGAGATTTATATGGAGCAGCCAGAAGGATTTGAAGTAGCTGGAAAGAAACACATGGTGTGCAAATTGAATAAGAGTCTTTATGGATTGAAGCAGGCACCAAGGCAGTGGTACATGAAGTTTGACTCATTCATGAAAAGTCAAACATACCTAAAGACCTATTCTGATCCATGTGTATACTTCAAAAGATTTTCTGAGAATAACTTTATTATATTGTTGTTGTATGTGGATGACATGTTAATTGTAGGAAAAGACAAGGGGTTGATAGCAAAGTTGAAAGGAGATCTGTCCAAGTCATTTGATATGAAGGACTTGGGCCCAGCACAACAAATTCTAGGGATGAAGATAGTTCGAGAGAGAACAAGTAGAAAGTTGTGGCTATCTCAGGAGAAGTACATTGAACGTGTACTAGAACGCTTCAACATGAAGAATGCTAAGCCAGTCAGCACACCTCTTGCTGGTCATCTAAAGTTGAGTAAGAAGATGTGTCCTACAACAGTGGAGGAGAAAGGGAACATGGCTAAAGTTCCTTATTCTTCAGCAGTCGGAAGCTTAATGTATGCAATGGTATGTACTAGACCTGATATTGCTCACGCAGTTGGTGTTGTCAGTAGGTTTCTTGAAAATCCTGGAAAGGAACATTGGGAAGCAGTCAAGTGGATACTCAGGTACCTGAGAGGTACCACGGGAGATTGTTTGTGCTTTGGAGGATCTGATCCAATCTTGAAGGGCTATACAGATGCTGATATGGCAGGTGACATTGACAACAGAAAATCTACTACTGGATATTTGTTTACATTTTTAGGGGGAGCTATATCATGGCAGTCTAAGTTGCAGAAGTGTGTTGCACTTTCAACAACTGAAGCAGAGTACATTGCCGCTACAGAAACTGGTAAGGAGATGGTATGGCTCAAACGGTTCCTTCAAGAGCTTGGATTGCATCAGAAGGAGTATGTCGTCTATTGTGACTGTCAAAGTGTAATAGACCTTAGCAAGAACTCTATGTACCATGCAAGAACCAAACACATTGATGTGAGATATCATTGGATTCAAGAAATGGTAGATAATGAATCTCTAAAAGTCTTGAAGATTTCTACAAGTGAGGATCCCGCAGATATGCTGACCAAGGTGGTACCAAGGAACAAGTTTGAGCTATGCAAAGGAACTTGTCGGCATGCACTTAAACTAGAAGACAGTGCTACCTCCTCTGGATGAATGAGACTGGAGGGGGAGATTGATGATGTCCATCTCATTGAAGAAGTATTAGGCATGTGCCTAATAAAAGTTTCTTTGGTTTGGTAATCTACCTTGTTGACTTGGTTTGGTTAGGTAGCCAACCTTGTTGAATTAGTTTGGTTTGGTAGCCAACCTTGTTGAATTTCTTTGGTTTGGTTGCCAACTTTGTTGAATTGTGAAAAGTGTATGTAAATTGTCAAATATTGTAGGCTTTAGAGGGTGAAGCTTTGGCTATAAAAGGAGAGTTTCAACTCTCATTTCTTCACACCAACAAAGAGAGAAAGAAAGAGTGATGTTTCACAGACAAGGTATAAGAAAATAGTCTGTGAGGAAAATAGAGAGTGAGCGATATTGTAGTGAGGTGGAATATCAAAAGAGGGTTATTTCTTTTGAGTGTTGTAGTGGTCTTTGGAGTATTTATCTCCGACCTACAAAGTGTAAAATTTCTTACTATAGTGATATCAGTTGCTTCTCTCGGGGCCATGGTTTTTTCCCTTATTAAAAGGGTTTTCCATGTAAAAATCTTGGTGTCGTTGTTACTCTTTTATTCTTGTTAATTACCGTATCTCGGTACTATATTATTATTCCACTTTTATTACCGTGAATATTATTTTGGTAAGGGGTTTATTCCCAACAGTTCTACTTTTGGGATAGTTCCTATGATTGAAATATAAAGAAAGAGACAAAATCAAATATGCATAAATCAGATCATATAAAAACACTCTTCTAGAAAATAAATTACCCACAAATATTAAACTATGCTGAAGAATAAAGCAGCAAAGCAAATACGACTTTAGCTGCAGACTGAAGATTCTAAATGAGTCATCATTAAAATATTATAATAAAAAATTACATCGACCCAAGCAAATTATCTGTCTGACCTTTTGTTTGTCATTGTGTTTTCTCTATCTGCAGTCAATTATTAGTCTTTTTTTGGTCGTCTGTTGATTAAATTTGTGCTTGCATGTTAATCATTTCTCCTAATTTTGCAATCATCCTTTTATTCTCAAAAAATTTATTTTTTTACCAGAATATCATAGCACTAAGAGGCAACATCAATCAAATAATAACTGACACACCAAATTACATATGCATGGTCCAAATTATCATAGGTCGAGAACGAGAGAGTCCCGAGAAAAAAGTTAGATTTTAAAATTTGATTTTCGAGGACGAAGTAATTATGTCTACAGTAGCAGCATAAATTTAACTTTCTACAATTATAATCTACTGCATTTATAATAAAAATTGACACTTTATAGGAGCAACAAATTCGGGGAATTGTGTATGGCGATGTCATTTCATATTATGCTGACAAGCTTAACTCGTCCAGCCATATCTAATATCTACTACAAAAGTTAAAGTTACATCAACTTTATACTGTCCACCAATATGCAAACTTTATTGGGTGCTTGATCGCGAGACTGTAGTGGAACATATAGAGCCAAATAATGAGAGTGAGAAACCACTACTACCACCAACGAAGTTGAATATAACTTCTTTCAACCACATTGCTCATGACTCCACACACTACTACAGAAATTGTTTATTTACTCCTACCAACTGTTACCTTGATGAAACATTTGGCTTCTATGGAACAAATATATACCCCTCATTATATTTCTTTACTCTAACAAAAATTATTCTGATTTTTTTCCAAGAAGATATACTAATAGTCGTCGTCAGTTGTGGTTGTCCAAGCCATGAGGTTTTGTTTTTGGTTTCAGAGTGTTTTGGGATACTTAGCCCCTAAACGGAAGCTTAAGTCTTAGGATTTTGACCGTAGCCGGAACTGTGTGAAGACAACTTCGGAAGGGAGTTTCTTTAGTTCTTTTAGCTCTGTTGGGTAATTTTGGACTTAGGGGCATATTCAAATTGTGTTTTGGAGGTCTGTAGCTGATCTATGCTTGAAATGACAAAAATCAAATTTTTGAAAATTTTTGATCGGTAGTGGACTTTTTGATATCGGTGTCAGATTGAATTTATGAAAGTGGGAGTAGGTCTGTAATGTTGAATATAACTTGTGTGCAAAATTGAGGGTCAATCGTATGTGATTTGATAGGTTTCAGCATCAGTTGTAGAAGTTTCAAGTTCATTAAGCTTGAATTGGTATGCGATTCATATTTTTATTGTTGTTTAATGTGATTTGAGGGTTCAACCAAGTTCGTAAGGTCCCGGGGGCCTCGGGTGTGTTTCAGGGTGAGTTTTGAGCGAGTCTGAGAATTTCGGCACTGTGATGTTGTTCCGATACTTTTGGAAGTGCGAGATGCACATTTTGGAGTGCTGAGCCACAAGAAAACGTGATGACATAGAGGAAAAATGCGAACCACAAAGGAAAAGTGCAGACCGCACAATTCTTCTTGCGGCTACACTTCAGGGTGTTCTGCAGGTTCACCGGCCTGACTTTGGAAGCTTATATCTTTTGATACACAAGGAATTTGGAGAAGATTAAAAAACGGAAGTTATAGCCTTTGTCTAGTTTCTGAAAAGGTAAAGAAGCCATCATTTGGACATTTGTACAGAAAATTATGGACATTATACCAAAGCCTGATAGGGTAGAATTTGCTGAAGTGTGGCTGCACAAATTGGATTGCGGCCGCAGGCCCTGGGATGTGCAACACTTGAAAATGCGCAGTCAGAACTTTAGAAGGCAGCTTTGGTACTATATAAACAAGGGTTAGGTTATTATTTCACTTTTTGGAATGTGGGAGCTCGGTTTGTGATGATTTTTCGTGGGGTTTTCAAGAAAATCATCGAGATTTGGGCCATTCGGAGTCGGATATTCGTGGAAAAGGCATTGGTACCGATTGATTGAGCTTAGTTCGAGGTAAGTGGCTTGTCTAAACTTGTGTGGGGGAAATTCCCTTAGGATTTGGTGTTGTTATGATATGTGAGCGCCGTGTACGCGAGGTGACGAGTGCGTACAAGGGCTATTTATTGAAAAACCTAATTTTTACTGAGTAATAACCTGTTTTCATCTTATTTGAGTATATTAGCATGTGTAGTTATCCTGTTAGCCTAGAATAGCATGTCTACGTGCCTTAATTGCTTATCTGAACTCTTTGCAGCATGTTTAGCGGATTCCTGCTTCTTTCTTGACTTGCACTTAGTCCAAATTGTAGGTTTTCTTGTCGTAACTGTCATCTTCATTTTGTTTGAGCTGCATATTTACTTTGGGACTACGGGACAGTATCCTGGGATATTCCCCTGTATGTTTACTTTTGAGACTACGAGGCAGTACCTCGGGAGTTCTCCCTGCATATTTATTTGGGACTACGAGATGATATCTCGGGACTTTCCCTATTGTTTCTATGTTTTGTACTATTATTCATTGTGTTCCTTTCGTTAAATTCTAGCATACTATTATATTGTATATCTCCCGCCTTATTTATTATTTACAAGTGGGCCTGATCTGACCTCATCACTAATCGACTGAGGTTAGGCTTGGAACTTACTAGGTACCAGTGTGGTGTACGCATGTTACTCTTCTGCACATATGTTCGTGTGCAGATCCAGGTATATCATTCTAGCCTCGTTATTAGTTGTGCACTTGCTGCTGTTACGGATACTTCAAGGTACATCTGCCGCGTCCGCAAACCTAGGAGTCCCCCTCTATCTTTTGTGTAGTTCTTCCTCTACTACTTCTAAACACTAATGTATAAAACAGTTAGTAAATTCGTAGAAGCTTGTGACTTATGATGTTTCGGGTCTTCGAAAATGATGTATGTATTTTTGAGAGGTGTTATTGTATATGCCGAGCGACATTTCTATCAATTATTTCATTACTGTGCTGTTAGTGGTTTAGATTTATGTTTTCATTTTCATTGTTATTCCGCAAATGTTAGGCTTACCCAGTCGTAGAGACTAGGTGCCGTCGCAACCTCTCACGGAGGAAAGATTAGGTCGTGACAAGTTGGTATCAGAGCTCTAGGTTCATAGGTGTCGTGAGTCACAAGCCAATTATTTAGTCTCGCAGATCGGTACGGAGACGTCTGTACTTATCTTTGAGAGGCTATAGAACTGTTAGGAAAGTTACACTTTTTTGATTTCCTTGTTGTGCGAAAATTTATTGACTTCAAAATTCTAAACTTCTATCTTCTATTCAATCACAGATGGTGAGGACACGTACAATGAGAGATGACCAGGCACCCGTGCCCCCTGCTAGAGCCACCAAAGGCCGGGGCTTGGGCTTGGGCCGGGGCCGGGGCCGGGGTAGAGGCCGAGGACATCTATGAGTGCAGCCAAATCACCCGCACGAGCTGCCATAGAAAAGCCACCAGTAGCTCCAGTTGGAGCGCAGGCACCTGAGGTGCCTACTACTACTGCACCAGCTTTCCAGGAGACTCTAGCCCAGTTTCTAAGCATGTTCAACACCTTAGCTTAGGCTGGATTGATTCCCCTTGATCCTGCCATATCTCAGTCGGGGGGAGGAGCACAGACTCTTGTCGCCCGCACCCTAGAGCTGCGGGTTCAGATCGATTAGATTCTAAAGGTTATACTGGTGCCACCTGTAGCCCAGTTCAGCCTAAGGGTAAGGAAGCAGTTTCTAAGGAGGAGCAGCGTAGGCTCGAGAGGTACAAGAAGTACCACCCTCATACCTTCATTAGTTTGGTGACAGAGGATGCTTAGGGCTTTCTAGAGGAATGCCACTGTATCCTCCATACTATGGGCATAACAGAGTCGAGTGGGGTTTCTTTCACTACGTTTCAGCTTAGAGGAGCAGCCTATTAGTGGTGGCGTGCTTATGAGTTGGACAGTCCGGCTGAGACAGCTTCACTTACATGGACTCAATTCTCGGACATGTTTTTGATGGAGTATATTCCCCAAAGCCTCAAAGATGCATGGCGTATCGAGTTTGAGAAGTTGCGTCAAGGTGCTATGACTGTGTCAGAGTATGCAGTTCATTTCAGTGATTTAGCCAAACATGCACCGGCCTTGGTTTCTACAGCTCGAGAGAGGGTCCGTCGGTTTATTGAGGGACTCCATCCCAACATCTAGACTAGCATGGCCCGGGAGATAGAGATGGATATTTTGTACCAACAGGTTGTGAGTATTGCTAGGAAAGTGGAGGGCATGCTTTCTCGGGAGAGAGAGGTCAAAAAGTCTCGAGAGACTAGTTCTTATTCTGGTACGCATGCCCCAGCTGTAGTTCAACATGGTAGGGGCTATATGAGTCGCCCCAATCATTCAGCCTTTCCAGCCGCCAATGGTATTCCAACTACTCCTAGACCCCAAGAGGCTTATTATGCACCGCCAGTATCTGGTGTGCCTCCTGCACGGGGTATTTCTAGTGGTCAGTATAGCAGACCTGGCTTGAGGCAACCACAATAGCCACGCCCTTCCAGAGCTTGTTTTAAGTGTGGCGACACCTGCCATATGGTGAAGGATTGCCCCAGACTTAGAGGGGTGCACCTTTACAAACCTCTCAGCCACCACGTGCTCTACCGGGTCCTCAGGCTATGGTTACAGCACCAGCTACCACTCGACCTGCTCAGCTAGCTTGAGGTGGAGGTCGGGGAGGTAAAGGTCACCATAGAGGGGGAGGCCAGGACATATACTATGCTCTTCCTGCTTGTACAAAGGCATTTTCTTCCGACTCTGTCATTATAGGTATTGTTCCGGTCTGTTATAGAGATGCATCGGTTCTATTCAATCTAGGCTCCACTTATTCCTATGTGTCCTCTTATTTTGCCCTATATTTTGGCGTATCTCAGGATTCTTTGAGTTTCCCTATTTATGTGTCTACTCTTGTGGGAGACTCTCTTGTTGTGGATCGCGTGTATCGGTCCTGTTTGATTTCTGTTAGTGGTTTTGAGACCCGAGCCAATTTATTATTGCTCAGCATGGTAGACTTTGATGTTATCTTGAGCATGGACTGGTTGTCGCCTTATTATGCTATTCTTGATTTTCACGCCAATATCATGATGCTAGCTATGCCAGGCTTACCACGGTTAGAGTGGAGGGGCACCTTATATTACACTCCCAGCAGAGTTATTTTATTTCTTAAAGCTCAATGAATGGTTGAGAAAGGGTGTGATGCGTATCTAGCTTATGTGAGAGATATCAGTATGGATACCCCTATAGTTGAGACAGTCCCAGTAGTGAGGGATCTCCCTGATGTATTTTCGGCTGATCTTCCAAGCATGCCGCCCAACAGAGATATTGACTTTGGCATTGACTTGTTGTCAGCCACTTAGACCATTTATATTCCTTCATATCATATAAATTCTCCTGAGTTGAAGAAGAAGTTACAGACGTTTCTTGATAAAGGCTTCATCCGGCCCAGTGTGTCACCCTAGGGTGCTCCGGTCTTTTTTGTGAAGAAGGATGGTTCTATGCGTATGTGCATTGATTATTGCCATTTGAACAAAGTTACAATGAAGAACATATATCCATTGCCTCGTATTGATGACCTATTTGATCAGTTATAGGGTGCTAGGGTGTTCTCCAAGATTGACTTGCGTTCAAGTTATCATCAGTTGAAGATTCAGGATCCAAATATCCCGAAGACTGCCTTCAGGACTTGATATGGTCAATACGAGTTCCTTATGATGTCATTTGGGCTGACCAATGCCCCAACAACTTTTATGCACTTGATGCATAGTGTGTTTCGGCCCTATCTTGACTCTTTCGTCATTGTGTCTATTGACGACATTCTAGTGTACTCCCAGAGTTGGGAGGATCATGAGCAGCACCTGGGGAATGTGCTCCAAACCTTGAGAGAAAAGAAGCTATATGCAAATTTTCAAAGTGTGAATTTTGGCTAGACTCAGTGGCATTCTTAGGTTATGTACTATCAAGTGATGGGATCAAGGTGGATCCAAAGAAGGTGGAAGCAGTGCATAGTTGGCCCAAACCGTCCTCAGCCACGGAGATCCGAAGTTTTCTTGGTTTGGCGGGGTACTACCGTCGATTTGTTGAGGGGTTCTCATCTATTAAAGCACCTATGACCAGGCTGACCCAGAAGGGTGCTCTATTCAGGTGGACAGAGGAGTGTGATGAGAGCTTTCAGAAGCTCAAGACGGCTTTGACTACAACCCCAGTATTGGTATTACCTTCAGGTTCGGGGTCTTCTATTGTATATTGTGATGCATTGCGGGTTGGTCTCGGCGTGGTGTTGATGCAGGACCGTAGGGTGATTGCCTATGCCTACAGATAGCTAAAGGTGCATGAAAAGAACTATCATTTCCACGACCTTGAGTTAGCAGCTATTGTTCATGCTTTTAAGATTTGGTGGCACTACCCCTTATGAGATCTACACCGATCACCGGAGTTTGCAACATCTGTTCAAGCAGAATGATCTTAACTTGCATCAGCGGAGGTGGTTAGAGCTGATTAAGGATTATGATATCACCACTTTATACCATTTCGGGAAGACCAATGTGGTGGCCGATGCTTTGAGTCGTCGGGCGGAGGGTTTGGGGAGCTTAGCATATCTACCAGTAGCTAAAAGGCCATTGACATTGGATGTTCAGGCCTTGGCCAACATACTTGTTAGATTGGATATTTCTGAGCCGAGTCTAGTTTTGGCTTGCGTGGTCTGTCAATCTTCTCTTTATGATCGTATCAGGGAGTGTTAGTATGATGATCCCCATCTGCTTGTCCTCAAGTGCACGGTTCAACTCAGTGATGCTAAGGAGGTCACTATTGAAGATGATAGTGCGTTGAGGATGCAGGGCAGACTATGTGTTCCCAATGTAGATGGATTGTGTGAGATGATTCTCCAGGAGGCTCATAGTTGCGGTACTCCATTCATACAGGTGCCGAAAAGATGTATCAAGACCTGAAGCTGTATTATAGGTGGAAGAGAATGAAGGACATAGTGGAATATGTAGCTCGGTGTCTAAATTTCCAGCAGGTGAAGTATGAGCATCAACGGTCAGGTAGATTGTTTCAGAAGTTAGAGATTTCAGAGTGGAAAAGGGAGCGGATCACTATGGATTTTGTTGTTGGACTCTAAAGGACTCAACAGAAGTTTGATGTAGTTTGGGTGATTGTGGATAGGCTGACCAAGTAAGCTCATTTCATTCATATGATGACTACTTATTCTTCCGAGTAGCTGGCTCGAGTTTATATTTGTGAGATTGTCAGGCTTTATGGCGTGCCAGTATGTATCATCTCTAACCGGGGTTGCAATTTACATCACTGTTCTGGGGGGCCATATAGCATGAGTTAAGTACTCAGGTGGAGTTGAGCACAATATTTCACCCTCAGATGGACGGACAGTCCGAGCGCACTATTCAGATTCTTGAGGATATGCTCCGTGCGTATGTGATAGAGTTTGGAGGTTCTTGGGATCAGTTCTTGCCACTTGCAGAGTTTGCCTAGAACAATAGTTATCAGTCCAACATTAGAGGGCACCATATGAGGCTCTGTATTATAGGCGATGTCGGTCCCCAGTGGGTTGGTTCGAGCCGGGCAAGGCTAGATTATTGGGTACAGACTTGGTTTAGGATGCTTTGGAAAAGGTTAAGGTGATTCAGGATAGACTTCGCACAATCTAGTCTAGACATAAGTCTTATGCGGATCGGAAGGTTCGCGATGTTGCATTTATGTTTGGAGAGCGGGCCTTGCTCCAGGTTTCGCCTATGAAGGGAGTTATGAGGTTTGGAAAGAAGGTCAAGCTAAGCCCAAGATTTATTGGTCCACTCGAGGTGTTGCGGTGAGTTGGGGAGGTTGCTCACGAGCTTACCTTACATCCCAGTCTAGCAGGAGTTCATTCAGTATTCCATGTTTCTATGCTTCGGAAGTATCACGTTGATCCGTCTTATGTGCTGGATTTCAGCTCAGTCCAGTTGGACAAGGATCTATCTTATGTTAAGGAGCCAGTGGCTATTTTGGATAGGTAGGTTCGAAAGCTGAGGTCAAAGAAAATTGTTTTAGTAAAGGTTCAGTAGAGGGGTCAGCCGATAGAGGAGGCGACTTGGGAGACCGAGCATGATATGCACAGCCGTTAATCTCATCTTTTCACCACTTCAGGTATGTCTCTATGTTCATTCGAGGACGGACAATTATTTTAAGAGAGGGAGAATGTAACGACCCAGCCGGTCATTTTGAAAGTAATAGCCCCGATCCCCTATTAGCTGCTTCCCCCATATCTTTTTCTGCTTATGTGACTTGCCGTGTGGTTTTGTTTTTTGTTTCAGAGTATTTTGGGACACTTTGTCCCTAAACGGAAGCTTAACTCTTAGGATTTTTACCGTAGTCAAAACTGTGTGAAGACGACTCCGGAAGGGAGTTTCGTCGGTTCTATTAGCTCCTTTGGGTGATTTTAGACTTAGGGATGTGTCCGGATTGTGTTTTGGAGGTCTGTAGCTGATTTAGGCTTCAAATCGAATTTTTGAGATTTTGACTGGTAGTGGACTTTTTGATATCGGTGTCGGATTGGATTTCCAGAAGTGGGAGTAGGTCCATAATGTTGAATATGACTTGTGTGCAAAATTTGGGGTCAATCGGACGTGATTTCATAGGTTTCGACATCGGTTGTAGAAGTTTCAAGTTTATTAATCTTAAATTAGTGTGCGATTCATATTTTTGTTGTTGTTTGATGTGATTTGGGGGCTCGACCAAGTTCGTATGGTGGTTTAGGACTTGATGGTATCTTTGGTTGAGGTCTTGGGGGCCTCGAGTGTGTTTCGGGGTGAGTTTTGAGCGAGTCGGGGCATTTCGGCACTCTAATGTTGTTTTGCTACTTTCGGAAGTGCGGGACACACATTTTGGAATGCTGAGGCAGAAGAGAAGTGCTGAGGAAAAAAGAAAAAGTGCTTAGGCAGAGTAAAACTACGGACCTCAGAGGAAATGTGCGGACCGCACAATTCTTCTTGCGGCCGCACTTCAAGGTGTTATGCAGATTTGATGGTCCTGATTTCGAAAGCTTATATCTTTTGATCCACAAGAAATTGGAGATGATTAAAACAAAAAAATTGTATCTCTTTGTGTCTAGTTTCCAGAAAGGTAAAGAAGTCATCATTTAGAAATTTGTACAAAGAGTTATGACCATTTTACTAAAGCCTAGTAGGGCAAAATTTGCTGAAGTGCGGCCGCACAATTTGTTTTGCAGCCGCAGGATCTGGGATGTGTGATCACACTTAAAAATGTGGGGTCAGCACTTTGGAAAGAAGCTTTGGTAATATATAAACGAGGGTTAGGGTATTATTTCACATTTTGGACTTTGGGAGCTCGGTTTGTCACCGATTGATTGAGCTTGGTTCGAGGTAAGTGGGTTGCCTAACCTTGTATGAGAGAAATCCCCTTAGGATTTGGTATCGTTATGATATGTGAGCACCGTGTACGCGAGGTGACGAGTGCGTGCACAGGCTATTTGTTGAAAACCTAATTTTTACTGAGTAATAACCTGTTTTCATCTTATTTGAGTATTTTAGCATGTGTAGTTATCATGTTAGCCTAGAATATCTACGTGCCTTAATTGCTTATCTGAACTCTTTGCAGCATGTTTAGCAGATTCCTACTTCTTTTCTTGACTTGTACCTAGTCTAAGTTATAGGTTTTCCTACCGTAACTGTCATCTTCATTTTGTTTGAGCTGCATATTTACTTCGGGATTACGGGACGGTATCCGGAGAGATCCCTGCATGTTTACTTTTGAGACAACGAGGCGGTACCTCGGGAGTTCTCCCTGCATATTTATTTGGGACTACGAGACGATATCTCGGGAGTTTCCCTGCTGTTTAACCTGTGTGTTGTACTATTATTCGTTGCGTTCCTTTCATTAAATTCTAGTCTAATATTATATTGTATATCTCCTGCCTTATTTCTTATTTACAAGTGGGCCTGACCTGACCTCCTCACTATTCGATCGAGGTTAGGCTTGGCACTTACTGGGTACCATTGTGGTGTACGCATACTACTCTTCTGCACATATGTTCGTGTGCAGATCTATGTACATCATTCCAGCCTCGCTATTAGTTGTGCACCTGCTGCTGTTACGGATACTTCAAGGTACATCTGCCGTGTCCACTGACCTAGGGGTCCCCCTCTATCTTTTTTGTAGTTTTTCCTCTACTACTTCTTAACACTGATGTATAGAACAGTTAGTAAATTCTTAGAAGCTTGTGACTTATGATGTTCCGGGTCTTGAGAAAATACTGTATGTATTTTTGAGAGTTGTTATTGTATATGCTGAGCAACATTTCTATCAATTATTTCATTACTGTGTTGTTAGTGGTTTAGATTTATGTTTTAATTTTCGTTATTATTCCGCAAATGTTAGGCATACCTAGTCCTAAAGACTAGGTGTCGTCGCAACCTCTCACTGAGGGAAGATTGGATCGTGACACATCCATTTCTTCCCATGGCCTTATTCCACCACGTCATTCAGCTCCACAAGTTCTGTACCTCACTTTTTGGTGTTCTCGTACTATGTGTCATTTCTTTCCAAAACATTTGTTGACTACGGTAAGATCCGACATTCTATTGCTCCCTCTATTCCATATTAGTTATCTTAGTTACTAAAAATAACTTATTCAAAATACTTGTCATTTTAGATTATCAAGATATAATAATTATTTTGTTCTCATTTTGTCCTTAGTATTAATCGTTCTT
This sequence comes from Nicotiana sylvestris, assembly GCF_000393655.2. Taxonomy (NCBI): domain Eukaryota; kingdom Viridiplantae; phylum Streptophyta; class Magnoliopsida; order Solanales; family Solanaceae; genus Nicotiana; species Nicotiana sylvestris. The sequence continues at coordinate 125,729,985 of NC_091058.1, read as the reverse complement.
AAAAGTAGAAAAATATTGATTACATATCATAGAAAACCTAAATATGAAGAGTAAATAAGACTATAATAGTCAAAAAATTCTTTTTTTAATAATTTTTTAAAAAAATATGTAAAAGAGAAATATGACAAGTAAAATAAAGGATACTTTAGATTGTTTTTTGTATAGGGTAAAATATGCTATGACACGTGGATGTCCAGAAGAGGGACACGTGGAACCCAAGACGGGGTGATGGATAAGACTGAAGGCAATTATTCCGTCTGTCACCGGAAAAATTACGCTCATAAGGATGTAATAAATACTTTTTGCCTAGTAGTATTTAATAGAGAATACTCCATGGCATTAAGTACAATTGTCCGTTACAAAGAATTTGACATTTATGTTCATTGTTCCATCTTCATCAATAACCCTCATATTTGACATTAAAGAGGGGCACGATCCTAGGACCTCCTTCCCTAGACATAGCTATAACTAGTGAGTTCTGTTATCATTTTAAATGGCACAATACTGGCAAACGTATGCTACATTCAATACAAATTTTAATACAATCTTATTTCCTTGCTTTTTAATTTCATTGTTGTTGTGCCCGGAAACCCTGTCCCCGTAACTGTTGTTTATGCTATTTCGTCTACATCCTAAGGCTAAGTATTGCATAATTTTTAATTATATTATTATTTTAGGATCAAATTAATTCACTTGTCTAGAAACCACGTATAAATTCAATTGTACCGCTCTTTAGGTAAATAGTTTGGCGCCCACCATGGGGCCTAGACAACCGTGCAATTAAATTGATCATTGTCTTTTTTACTAACGTGTTTTGATTATTTTGTCTTAGAAATAATCATAAGAAATGGCGAATAACACTATTAACACCACACACAACCCCGAGATTCAAGGAGATCAGCCTCATTTCGAGGACTCAATCAGTGACACCCACAATGAGGGGAAGAGAGCCACACCGGTGCATGACAAGCAATATCCTCGACATGGTCAGGAGACAACTCCCAATGATGCCGATGAGGAACATGTCGTTGGCGTGGTAAGGGTCTTGCAAGTGAAACAGGTGATCATTCTAGCCCACCTCACGCGACTTGATAAGGATGACGGAGTTGAAGCAGGCGATGCCGGGGGCTTCTAATAATGCGAACAGATGAGGTCCAATTCCTCCTAGCACTCCCGCGAATCAAACAATGCAGAGGGTCGACAACAACATTCCTAGGGATAAAGTTAGTCTGATGGGCTGGGGGAGAGGATCCGGCCTCAATAACAAGAATGATCCTTTCAAGAATGAACTTTTACGGTTTATGAGGGAAGTGAACGCCCGCATGGACCAAATTTTGGGTGCACCACCGGTGCTGAAAGGTCTAGACTCAAAGAATTACATCCAATTTCCATACAAGCCAAATGCAACACCAGAATTAATCTTGAAGAGGTTTAAAATGCCTAATGTTCCAAAGTATGACGGGACTTCAGACCCTCAGGAGCATATTACCACCTACACAACGGCGGTAAAGGGAAATGATTTAGCTCCTCGCGAAATTGAATCTTTTTTAGTGAAGAAATTTGGAGAGACCCTCACGAGGGGAGCCTTGACGTGGTATTCATTGTTACCTAAGCATTCCACAGAATCCTGAGATGCTCGCAGACTTTTTCATCAAGGCTCATGTCGGAGCCAGGAAAGTACAATCCCGAAAGGCCGACAAATTTAGGATTGCACAAGGAGAATCCGAGTTGCTACGAGAGTTCATTACCCAATTCCAGAAGGAGAGAATGTTTCTCCCGGCTATCCCAGATGAATAGGAGGCTAAAGCATTCACCAAGGGACTGAATCTGAGAAGTTTAGACGCTTTCCGAAAATTGAAGGAAAGCCTGCTCAAGATTCAAGCAATGACTTGGGCAGATGTCCACAATCGATACAAATCAAATATAAGGATCATATATGATCAAGTTGGCTTTCCATCGTCGACCAAAGGACGAGATAAGAACATAGAAAATTAAAAGATGATTTCGATACGGACAGACGACCCTCGAGGGGCCGCTTTTTGCCCTACGAACGGACCAAAGGTCGCGACAGAAGCTCCCGGATAATGGACCGGTTCGCCATTGATAGAAGGAATGATCGTTGATGGAACAATAGATCACCGCAGGATAAAGAAGTGTCATGTTCATGGGATCCTTCGCACCCCAAGCTATTAGAATACAATTTCAACATCAGTATAGTGGAGTTGGTATCAGCCATGAGGAATGATGAACATATGGAGGCAATATTTTCTACAACAATGAAAGCTTATTGGGCTCATGAAGGTGCCAATGGATTTGGAGAATTAGGCCACGAAGTTAAAATGCTTACACTAATTAGCCTTAGTCTAACTGAGGCCCAAGAATTTCAAGAAATTGAAGAAGTCCAAGAATCCATTCAAGATTAGGATTTCTTTTCCTTAAAGATTGGGATTTCTTATTTCTTGTTTCCTAGTAATTTAATTTTTATTTTAGTAGGATTATATTTGTAGTTCTAGTCAAACTAGGATTGTTAGTTAGTATCCCATTCCTACTAGAATTCTTTTTTCTATTTTAGACAGGATAGATTTTCTTAGCCTTATTCTTATTGTAATTTAATTAGGAATAGTTTTCCTTAACCTTATCAATTTTACTCATTGTAAGGCCTTTAAAAGGCTTAACATGCTGAAAATAAATATTGGTGATTAGTTTATCTAAGCTTTTGCTTCAAAAATGTGATTGATCTTTCATTACACTATTCTTCCTTTATTCAACGTTTCTTACAATATTGCGGGATTGAGGAACGTGTGGGTGAGGTTTCTTTCCATATTACATTCTTCTAACGTGAGTTTGAAGAACGCTTTCACTAGTTTTGTGAAAAACTTTAGCGGGGTGATTTTTTTTTCACTCATCTTTGTACTTGAGAGGTGCAAAACCTTGAAAGTACGTAATTTGGTATTAGAGCTCAAGTTTCAGGTCCGAATTTTTAAATTGTTTTCTCGTTCATCATGTCTCTAGACAAGAAAATAACAAGCTCGGGATCTTCTTCACATGACGAACAACTTGATATTGAAAGATCAAGGACTACAGCCCTTGAACGACAACAAAGGAATTAAAGTGCAACTAGATGACTAAAGGAAATCAATGCAGCATCTTACTGGATTGGTTGAAGGTTTAGCGATTCAAAATCAGCCACTAAATCTTCCACAATTCCTACAACCTCCACCGCCACCAAGACACAACATACCCGTGCTACCGCGACGTAATCCCCTTCGAGATATACCAATTCAATCGCGTAGATCAGGACATATTGAGCAAGCGGAAGAAGTTATAGCTGACCAAGGCATGAAATTACCGAGGCACAATGCTTACTATGATAAAAACTCAGATTCAGAATATTTTGATAATCAAAGAAGTGAAGATTATGACTCTGATGAAGTTCAGTATCAACATGATAGAAGGAGATTTCAAAGAAGGCCACACAATAATAATTGAGAGAGGTATCAACCTAATGATATTAAGCTTGAAATTCTGGAGTATGATGGAAAATCTCAAGGCGATGAATTTATTGATTGACTTATAACTATTGAGTGTGTTTTTGATTATAAAGAATATTCTGATGAGAAGAAGATCAAGATTGTTGCTATAAAACTTAGAGGTTATGCATCGCTATGGTGGGAAACCTCAAAAAAAGAGCGAAATCTTGAAGGAAAAACACGAATTTGCACTTGGGAGAGAATGAAAGGAGAATTGCGCAAACAGTTCTTGCAAGAGACATATGAAGAATATTCTTACTTGAAGTTTCATTCTTTTAGACAAGGAGCTGTATCCGGGGATGAGTACATAAGAGAATTTGAATATCTTAGGCTCAAGAGTGACATTAAAGAAAAACCAGCCCGCCTAATTGCTCGATATTTGGATGGATTGAATAAGACTATTGCGAATGTGATACGATTGCAGCCCCATTGGACCTTTGGAGATGTTGTCAAACTAGCCAAGGTCGTAGAGACAGAACAGAAGGAAGCCAAAGCCACATTTTCATCAACTACCATAAAAGAGCCTAACACTTTCAACCATGGGAGTGCTAGTTTGAGCTCTACAAAGCCACAATCATCTACAACAAAACTAAGTGTCCAAAAAGTTGAAGGGAAGCTCATGAATTCAGAAGCTATTTCTAAAAAGAGATGCCATAAATGTGAAGGACTTGGTCATATACAAGCTGATTGTCCTAACAAAAAGACATTCACCATCCTTGAAGGAGCAACTGATGAAGAAGATTATCATGAAGAGCAACATGATAAAAACTTGGAAGAAGTAGCTGAATATGGAAATGATGAAGAATACCTTATGATCCAATGAGTTCTTCATTCAGATACTACCAAGGAAGAACCATGGTTGCGACAAAATATATTTCATACATGTTGTACATCTTAGGGAAAGGTTTGTACACTCATCATTGATCCAGGAAGTTGTAACAATGTAGTTTCTAAAGAAATGGTTACCAAATTAGGGTTTGAGACAGAGCCATTGCAGAAGCCATACCGCATGAGGTGGCTGGATGAAGGAAGGAATGTACAAGTTAATAAATGATGCCTTATTTCTTTCTCTATTGGCAAGAATTATCAAGATAAGATTTGGTGTGATGTAATGCCTATGGATGCTTGCCACTTACTGCTTGGGAGACCATGGGAATATGACAGAAGGGCAATTCATGATGGCCTCAAGAACATTTACTCTTTCGTCAAGGATGGAAAGAAGATCAAACTGCTCCCAATGAATCCTGAAGATTTAAAGAAGTCAAATCCTAAAATGAAGGAGACATACATTACGAGAGCTAAGGTAGAAGAACACTTGAATGAAGGAGAGCAAGTGCTTGTGATAGTACCTAAGGAAGTGGAATCTATCACCAAGAAAGAGTCATTAGAAGTCAATGATCCACAACTTCAAGCAATATTGGATGAGTTTTATGATGTTGTTTCTGATACTACACCTTATTCCTTACCACCAATGAGGTCAATTCAACATCAAATTGATTTAATTCCAGGTGCACAACTTCCTAATAAAGCAGCATATCGAATGAATCCAATATAACAAGATGAACTTCAATGACAAGTCAAGGAACTACTAGATCGTGGACTAATAAGGGAAAGTTTAAGTCCTTGTGTTGTACCAGCGTTGCTCGTTCTGAAGAAAGATGGATCTTGGTGCATGTGTGTTGATAGTCGTGCTATTAACAAGATCACCGTCAAGCATAGAATTCCTATTCCTAGGCTTGATGATCCTTTTGATCAATTACATGGGGCTAAGATATTTTCTAAAAATGATTTGAAGACTGGATTCCACCACAAGATATTTTCTAAAATTTATTTAGTTTCCTCTTCCCTTTGATCAACATTCGTGTAGGCTTAAGCTATCTTCCAATCTGCAGCTCATGGTATTAGCTATTACTTTAGTCCTTTATGGACGCTATAGACTATCCAGGATATAATCTTCTAACAATTCAGTTCTTTGTCTATAACTTGGACTTAATTCTTCCTTTTAACTTATATTGGAGTCTTCTACGGCTGTATGATTGTCAACATATATGTATACTCTGAAATCGCAAGTGCATTCATAACGTAACCAACTATAGATCATTGATCAAATAGTTCCTTTCGTTCCTTCTCAACTTTCTTTAAACGTAAACTATTACTTTTCCTGGTCTTCTGCCTTCTTGTTGCGTGCATACTTAGCTTATCTTAGTTCCTACGCATGCCAGAATTTTCATACAACTCATATGATCTCGAATATTACTTTTGACTTTACTTCTCATTCGTTAGCCGCGGTAGGTACCACTTTCTTATAGAGTGCATACAATGTTGTAGTGAGACTGTTTTTACATGACCATTTTTTTTCTCCTTCGAGTCACCATGTTTAGGTCAAAGCCTTCTTCCTTATTTCCTCAGTTAGTCTTTTGTTTTAGTACTTAGGGAAGACCTTCTGACTCTTGTAGATCTGCGAGCTTATTACATCATATACTCGATGGAGTTCTTAATGTTCTTACTTACCTATAATTATCTGTAGTTCTTACCTCCACGCCCTTGTGCTTGTAGGGTTGCTTCTGAACTGATATTTTGACTGTCTTCCCAATGGCACTATATTTTATTTTCATAACATTCATACGATACCTTTACTGCCCCAACTCCTATCTGAATATTTCTCAAGGGTCCCGATGTCATATCGGCGAGACTGAATTTTCTATGTTAGGTTTCACTATGTTTATCTTGCACGATCTGTTAATTTATCTGTATCTTCTTGTCTAGCCATAACTAGGCTCTTCCTGAATCAACTGCTAACTATTCGTCGGTTCATCCTCATATTAATATTGTCATGTAATCTTTCTTGGGTTATTTCATTTGTCCTAACTTACGTCTCACTCTGGATCCTTATCTATCAATAACATCCTGAGAAGGAACCCTTACTTCCTCTCCTTGACGTCATTCTTGCATAAATTGTAGCATATCTGTAGGGTTTAAATAAGTTCAATCTCATTACTTTCTCATTTTTATCATATTCTTCATTTACCATTCCATAGTTACTAGAACCATTTAATTCTGACTTAATGCCACATCACTCCATATTTCCCCTTTAGGGGAGTACTAAAAGTTGGAGCTACGACGATCTACCTATAGATGTTTTACCTCTTTATTTTTAACGTCTTTTCACATCATTGATTACCCTTACTCGCCTTACGATAATCCTTCTGTACCAAGGATAACAAAATTCCATACTCGTGAGGGTGACACTTAGTGTAGCTGGCACATACAATCCCTTAAGCTTAACTTTGCTCACATTGCTTGCTTTACGGAAACATCCTCCTGAATGACCTTTAAAGGTTATTCTTCTGTCATCTATTCTATTATGGCCGAAATGAAATCTGGAATTCTCATGATGTCGACCATTATCAAATCACGCAGTCCCTAATTCATGTTTAGTTTATCTTGTTCACCAATCCATACTGATTTCTATTATTCTGGGGTTTAACGTTTCCTTCTGGTAATCACATTAGAGTCACGAGCTTATTTCACGAATGAGGATATGACTTTATGGCCTATAATCTTTTTTTGTCTCAAGGCATGCTACCTCTCGTCTTTTCCTTCACTTGACTATAGACTCTGTAATACTATCATCTTTTTGACCTGCCATTGTCATCCATGTATTACATCTTACTCATAATGCTTTATTAACTCTCTTCTTATTTTCGACTAACATTTATGTCTATCACTTTATTTTAAAAACTCGAATAAGACGTTCTTTTGCTTTTAACTCCCCTTGCTTCTCCATCTACTGGCTCTTCGGGTTGCCTCACATTGTTTTTTACTAGGGATGGGAGCCACACTAAGGTAATATTTGTCCCTTCAAGCTTCCAGTGCCTATCTTTGCAGTACTCATATCTAGCTATACTATTTTAGAGTGCACCATCTGGATGTCTAACAAGGAAATTTATTAGCACTTTTGTAATATCCTTCGGAAATGTCAACTAATGCAAACAATCCATCCACCATTTGGGTTACTCTAACCCCAGCCAGATCTTGATATCCCGTCCTTCTCTTAAACCATATATATTAGCTCCTATAGGGCATAATTGAGATCGGTATGGCCAATTGTACATACCTCTGTTACTATTGAAGGTAACTCAAAAGGCTTATATTCCTCTGCCTGAACTGTAAATACTGTTAACCTTCATTAACTGGGCGGCTCGTACCTTTCTTCACCTTGCTTGTTTTAATTGCTGAAACTTGTGCCTATCTTCCGATTCTGTTATTCCTTTTTACCATAATAGTGGATAAGTATTCTTGCCTTAAAAGTCCTTATCAAGGACCTTACACTTTTTAGTACACGCATGGTCTGCTGAAGACCTCACATTTATTCATCATAAGCATTATGCAAAATCGAGTTCCTCTAACTCAACACTTCCACAGCTATATCTCTTATCGATTGTCTTTCTGAATGTAGATTGTTGTGTTATGAATAACATAGAGTTTAGGAAATTGAGTTCTTACAACTGAGCTCTACCATATGATCTAGAGTAACGAGAAAGAGTGACAGTCCTAAATGCCCTATAGCCTACTGCTTATAAGTGTGGTCCACGACACACCCATAAACAAGACTCTACTAGACACGTCTTGTAGACTCCCTAGGACAGAACTGCCCTAATACTACTTTTATCACGATCCAAACCTATGGGCCGCGTCGGGCACCCGGTACCTTACTCAATCGAATACCAACATAACATATCATTCTTATCGTACTTTCGTTGGCAAACGGTCCAAATTGGCCATCATGGGCTAAACTGAATAACTATAGAGGAATACTCAATATAGGACGATCCAACCTGTTAAAAAAACTCATACTTTTGACATACAAGCCTATAAGGTCAATATGATCCATTATATACTTAAAATATAGGCCGACAAGGACACACAAGTATCCGTATACATGATATTTCTCTACAAACCTCTAAGAGTACATACTTATATCAAAGGTCAGGATAGGGCTCCGCTATATCAAACAATACATGTCTAAATGATGTTGACCAAACAAGCAACTTCGGAGCAAATGGAGTGCACCAACATCTTCCACTGATCTGATGGCCTACTTGGAGAACTCTCGACCTATCTATCGGAACTTGTGGGTAAGAAACGTAGCATCTCTAGTCAAAAGGGACGTCAATAATAATAATGTACCGAGTATGTAAGGCACATAATTAAGTACATAACAGACATGGAAGAAATATAGAGTAAATATCTCAAACTATAAGTCTGGATAACTCTGTAAATCATGAAATAAGTATAGTGTCATGCATATTCATATGAGTGTCATGTCATGCATAGGTACATGTTTCATAACATCATCTGACCTCTGAGGGCATCCCATCATATCATTTTGGCTATTGTGGGAAAAATCATCAATGTATACCAGCTGATCAGGTGGTGGTGTGAATATAACGTCATAACCTTTCCCATATATATATATATGCGCGCATATAATGCCATCTGGTCATGGGTCAATATATATGTATAAATGAATGCAATGCATGAAAAGTACGTCAATAAAATCCTTCGGAATGTCATTAGACTATTATGCCTTTGACTAATATCATGAAGTAAACTTTTTCAACTTACGCATTTTTTTGAGACCCATGAAATGATGATAAAATAATAGGACACATGGGAGTTCAAGAATATAGGCACCTCTAATACTTTTATGAATAGAGTCATTTATGGAAGTTGTGCATTTTCTCGTTTCGTTTGTGTCGTATAGATCATGCCAAAAGAAAGAAGGGATAGCCTTAACATACTTGGAGTAGGAAAAAATCCGTATGATATTCTTGGAAAAGGTTGTACCGTACTCCCTTAAAACCTTAAAATCTCACGTTGCTAACGTTCTAAGAAATCTCGTTGGATTTTGGTTGAAGAAATCATGTTATAATGTTTTTGTGGGAATTTGTAGGAAATTGCTAAGGAATCATGTTGCTAATGTGCTATCTCTCACATCTGATTGTAGTGTTCTTTTTGTATTTAAAATATTGATTATTGAGAATGAAAAATATTGCTTTTTATTCAAAATTCTAGAATTTAGGTGTCTTGAAATTAATATGTTAGGTTGCCACCTAATGTAATGACTTAAAGAGTCATACATATGATTTAAGGGATGCTGCCACGTGAATGCCCCCTCACATATCCAATTATCCACCCACCAATTACCCACGTAATTAAGAATTATCTCAAATTACATAATACTATTCACTTTTAATACACTTTATACACCTTACTATCATAGCCATATGGTACCTTGTATGGCACTAGTCCATAAATATCGGGTATTTTAGCTCTGGTCATATTTTATCCCAAAATGTCAAACTTCGACAAAATTCATTTCCTTCGATTCTTTTACCCTCTCACCTTCATGAATTTATTCATCACTTGTTTGAAATAGCGTAATACTTATAATCTTGAAATAATCTTATTCCCCAGCTTATATCGATTAACTTACGACGAAATTTTAATGTACAAAAATGCAGAATGTAATATCTCATTTCCGATCTTTCACCATTTTGCTTATGGAATACTTTTACATACGGAAACATGAGATGTAACATCATTGATGTACTTATCATATTCTAAAATTGATTGAAAAAGTCCAAGATACCATTCAAGATTAGGATTTCTTTTCCTTAAAGATTGGGATTTCTTATTTCTTATTTCCTAGTAATTTAATTTTTATTTTAGTAGGATTATATTTGCAGTTCTAGTCAAACTAGAAATGTTAATTGGTATCACATTCCTACTAGAATTCTTTTTTCTATTTTAGTTAGGATAGATTTTCTTAGCCTTATTCTTATTCTATTTTAATTAGGAATAGTTTTCCTTAACCTTACCAATTTTACTCATTGTAAGGCCTATTTAAAGGGCTTAATACGCTGAAAATAAACATTGATGATTAGTTTTTCTAAGCTTTTGCTTAAAAAACGTGATTGATCTTTTATTTCACTCTTCTTCCTTTATTCAACGCTTCTTGCAATCTTGCGGGATTGAGGAATGTGTGGGTGAGTTTTATTTTCATCTTACATTATTCTAACATGAGTTTGAAGAACGCTTTTGCTAGTTTTGTGAAAAACTTTAGCAGGGTGCTTTTGTTTTTCTCTCTTCTTTGTACTTAAGAGGTGAAAAACCTTTTTGCCCTACGAACGGATCAAAGGCCGCGACAGAAGCTCTCGGACAGTGGATAGGTTCGTCTTTTACAGAAGGAATGATCACAGACAGAATAATAGATCACTGCAGGATAAAGAAGCATCTGGTTCACGGGATCCTTCTTACCCCAAGCTATCAGAATACAATTTCAACATCAATATAATGGAGTTGGTATCAGCCATGAGGTATATTAAAAAAAACACGGTTCCCGAAACCAATAAGATCGGATTCTAGTTAGAGGGATCCCAACGTATAGTGTGAATACCACGGGATGAATGGACACCAGACAAGGGACTGTCGACACCTCCAGGAAGAAGTGGCAACATTATTTAAGAATGATCATCTTAGAGAATTCTTGAGTGACCAAGCTAAGAACAATTATGGTCATAACCGGGACAATGTTGAACCCTTGAAAGCAGGAGAAGATCCCCTGCGGCAAAAAATCAACATGATCTCCAGAGGGAACGAGATCAACGGGGTCACCTTTTCGGAAACAAAAAAGACGAAAGTATCACTAACCCATAGCAAAAGGCTCCGGAAAGACAATATCACTTTTACGGAGGAGGACGCAGACGGATTGTTTCTACCACACAATAATGCATTGGTAATTTCTTTAAATGTACTAGATTTTAAGATTAAACGTGTTCTAGTGGATCCAGGAAGTTCAGCTAATATCATATAATGGAGAGTATTAGAGAAAGCTAAACTCACCGAAAATATTATTCCGGCCACAAAGCTCCTTGCCGGATTCAACCTCACGAGTGTGACAACCCGAGGAGAAATTTTATTACTCACAAATGCCGAAGGAGTAATGAAAATAACTCTCTTTGAGGTGGTAGATGGTGATATGGGATATAACATCATTCTGGGAAGGCCATGGCTACATGAGATGAAGTTGTACCATCAACATATCATCAACTGCTAAAGTTTTCAACACCCGAAGGAGCTAAACAGATAAGAGGCAACCAATCGGTGGCAAGGGAGATGAATGCAATTTCGGTCTCCAGTAGCAAAGGAAAGGAACACGCGGCATAACAATTACAAGAACCGGCGCCTACTCCCGAACTAGATAAAGTTAGCCCAGGGGTAGAAACGTCGGAATATTATCAGGTGCCGAGGTACTTCTAGGTTACAGAAAAGACGGATGCAATGAAATCCACAGCGGAAGAGCTTGAGCAAGTTGCATTTTTTGAACAATTCCTAGAAAGGAAATCCCACTTGGGCACAGGACTGCACCCGGAGCTCAGGTCTGGCTTTATTGAATTCCTTAAATTTAATGCCAATTGTTTTGCTTTGTCGCATGCGGATATGACAGGTATCGCGACAAAGATAGTTGTACACAAGTTAAGATTGGATCCCAACGTACCCAGGTAAGGCAAAATAAATGTCCTATTACCGAAGCCATGAATAACTTCGTCAAAGAAGAGGTAACTTGCTTACTTAATATAGGTTTGATCCGAGAGGTAAAGCATCTATACTGGCTAGCTAATGCAGTAGTAGTTCCTAAGAAGAACAATAAATTTTGCATGTGTGTAGATTATAAAGATTTGAATAAAACCTGTACGAAAGACTTGTTCCCACTGCCAAACATCAATAAAATTATTGATGCTATGGCGGGGCACGAGTTAATGAGTTTCCTCGATGCTTATTATGGGTACAACCAAATTAAGATGAACCTGGAGGATCAGGAAAAAACTTTGTTTATAACAAATTTCGGTACATATTACTATAATGTGATTCCCTTCGGGTTGAAAAACGCCGGAGACACTTATCAACAGCTCGTGAACAAGATGTTTCAAAATAAAATAGGAAAAAATATGGAAGTTTATATAGACGATATGCTCGTTAAGTCTATGAATGCAGGTGATCACCTTAAACATCTGCAAGAAACCTTTGACATACTAAGGAAGCATAATATGAAACTTAACCCCGAGAAATGCGCTTTCGGAGTTAGCTCTAGAAAGTTTCTAGGATTTCTGGTGTCGCAGAGGGGAATTGAGGTAAACCCCGATAAGATCAAGGCCATAGAAGACATCCCGGACCAGTTGTCGAATGTGAAGGAAGTTTAAAGGCTCACGGGGAGATTGGCAGCTTTGAGCAAGTTCATTTCTTGGTCATTAGTAAAAATATCATTGCTTCTTTGCACTGCTCAAAAAGAAAAATAATTTTGAATGGACGTCGGAGTGCCAGCATGCTTTGAGGGATTTGAAGAAGTACTTGTCAAACCATCCATTACTTTCAAAACCAACAGAAGGTGAAATATTGCTAGTCTACCTTGCGGTCTCAAAAGTTACGGTAAGTGCAGTTTTAGTCCGTAAGGACGAAGGTATGCAATATCCCATTTATTATGTTAGTAAAATTTTAATGGGAGTAGAAACTCGCTATCCACATTTGGAGAAACTAGCCTTATATCTCATAGTCGCCGCTCAGAAGTTGAGGCCCTACTTCCAATGCCACTTGATAGCCGTGGTAACTACTTTCCCTTTGCGGAACATCCTCCATAAACCCAAGCTCTCGGGTAGATTGGCCAAATGGGCCGTCAAAATGAGTGAGTTTGACTTAGAATATAAACCAACGACTGTAATTAAGCCGCAAGTCTTGGCTGACTTCGTGGCCGATTTCAGTCCGGGACTACTGCCTCTGGCAACCGAAGAGGCAATAATGGTGTCAGAATCGACATCAGGGGTTTGTACCTTATTTACGAATGGATCTTCCAAAGTAAAAGGGTCTGGACTTAGTATTATTAATCACATATTCAGGAGAAACCCTAAGGCAGGCCATCAAAACGGTCCCTTTAACTAACAATGAAGCAGAGTATGAAACTTTGAATGTAGGGATCGCACTTGCCCGGGGAATCGACTCCGAGGTCATAAAAATAAATGTGACTCATATCTTGTGGTATATAAGGTCTACAGGATCTTCTAAGCCAAAGAGGAGTGCATGCAACAATACATGGTAAAGGTCTAGGTTCTGTTGGCGCAATTTTGAGAGTGATCAATTACTCATATCTCGAGGGAAGAAAATACATATGCAGACGCATTGGCTAACCTTGGATCATTGATGGAATCAAAGGTATCGGAGTCTGAAATAGTAGTACAACTAATGAACTCAGTCCTAGATACAGATTGTTACTATAAGGTAAATGCGACTAATTTGGTCTGGTACTGGAGGAATGAGATCATCGATTATCTTGAGCACGGGAAGCTACCTGAAAATCCTAAAGCATCTTGGGCGCTGTGCGCCAATGCAGCACGATATAGCTTCAAGAGCGGCTAATTGTATAGAAAATCTTTTCAAGGCTCGCTGGTTCGGTGCTTAGAGGCTTCCGAGGCTAATTATGTCATGATAGAGGTCCACGAAGGGATATGTGGCAACCATTCGGGAGCAAGTTCCTTAGTATTGAAGTTGGTAAGGGTAGGATATTATTGGCCCGCATGGAACAAGATGCCAAATACTTCGTACGAAAGTGTGATAGGTGCCAACGCTACTATCACGCCCCAACCTCGGTAGGCGCGACCAGCGCTCAATCGAGTGAACCCAACTGAGCAAGCCTTTTTAACAATTTCTACCCAGCTCAATATGATTAAGAAACCATGCTTTCGTTTATTTAGACAATAGCAAAATCATACATTCAACATTGTTAATTCATTTTCATATCATGAACCTTAAGTCGTGGTTAAGTTTTTAAGATTTCATACAGTTACCGCTTAGAAGAACAAGAGTTTAGAATGTCAATACGGTACATTGTCCCATCCGACATCCGAACACAACTCACCCAACCATCTATGGAGCCTCTAAAGAAACAAAAGACAATTATGACACGCCGACAACAAGGCCCCGACTGTACCTCAAAAGTAGAAGTCTACAACAAAAGATGTACAACATAACCCCTTGGAGGAGAAAGGGAGGCTCACCGAGACTCTGATAGGAGGATACTCTGCTACTGTTGATCGGCATTGTCCGCTATGGAGCCACCTACATTCATTCAAAAATGTAGCGCCTCCGAAAAAAGGGACTTTAGTACCATGGAATAGTAGTAGTATGTATAACTAAACACTATCCTGTTAGAAAGAACAACCATGCAAGAGTAAAAAGAAATCATAAGAACTATAAAGCTTCAAACAAACACCACGTCAGTAATATAAAAGGCTCACATAGTTTCCGAAATTTTAGGTTGGGGAATTCCATATTGTTGCATCATCATCCCCAATAACACCGCTTCCTTGAGCGGAGTCCGATCATGGCCCGATCGGCTAAGCCATCTTACCAAAATGTTACCCTTATTTCATTCTCACTTTCCAGTTTCAATTATCAATACATTATCACTATGTGTGTATAACATGGTGTCCGATCACGGCGCAATCGGCTAAGCCGTCTTACCAAGACGTTACCCTTTTCCGTTAATCATCTCACTTCAATCTTTGGTTTCACATGTATTAGTTCATCGGCACTTGGGGCCACAATTATCACAATCCATAACTCACGTTTCACATTATTCCAATTTTCAATATTAACCTTGCCATTTAAGATCATAGGCACATACAAAAGCAATTTAAGTTATAAGCATAGAGAGGAATGCATCTAGTTGGACATATTAATCACAATGTAATCTTGACTTGACATTTTAGCATTTAGCACATAGCTTATGTTCTCCACACATCCTCAATTTACAAAGAATAACACATTAAACACATGGAGAAGCACCTTCCACATAAATTTTCACAACATCAATTCATTTGACATAACAAGTACTACATCAATCAAATTTCGGACTTACAACATTTGCACGGGCACCATGGAGGCTCAATTTCTAAAAGGAGGGGGTTTTAGCCATACATACCTCAATAGAGATTTCCTTAAATCCTTATAATAAATTCCGGAATTTCCTAGCAACTTCGATCCATTTTATGAAAATTATAAATTGAACAAAGAATTAGAGACATGAATAAGATTCTAGCTTATTTAAGTAAATTATCAAGCACTAAGTGTTGACAGTGATTTTAGGACTCTTTTGTGAGAGATTTCTATTATTTTACATCCCAACTGCTATCTTTTTAGTTCACAACCTCCCCATACTCTATTATCTTTTTTGCATGCAAAAAAATCCATTCTTATACCCATGAACCCCCCAAGTTAACTACTCATTATAGTGTGAATTTCGAAACCAAAGGTTAGGGCTCAAGTTCTTACCTCTTGGGGTGAAGGCCTAGCAAATTTTATTTGATAATCTTCAAGGGTTTAGACAAGATTTGAGTGGGGATTTGATGAAGACCACCCTCTCTCTCTAGAACTTCCCCTCTCACTCTTTTTTTGCAGAAGAATATTTTAAAAGGGGTCTAATGTGGTGTTTTTAATTGGATGGGGTCAGGTTTTAAAAGTTAGAAAATAGGAGCTCCGACACGATCTGCGATCATATATGCGATCGCATAATGGACATGCAACTCGCAGAATGGACCACAAAAAATGGCCCCAAAACCTGAACAAACTGCCCGGGTATGCGACAGAAATGCAGCCCGCACACCTGTTTTGCGGTCGCATAATGCACCGCAGAACTGCCCCTCACAAAATTTCCAAGGGGATTAAGCGATGACTATGCGGCCCGCATATTGATTATGCGATCACATAATTGGCTGCATAGTTGACCTTAAATTAACCATCAAACTGCCTGACTCTACGGCGACTATGCGGTCCGCATAGCTATTCTGGGATTGCATAATGGACCGCAGAAATGCGCTTTTCTGGAAAACATTATTCCTTAACTTTTTAATGCACAGATCAATCCAAAGGGTCTGAATTACAAATATCTAGCACATATACCTAACTTGGCACTATGAGTTGGCGGGTTTTGAGTAGAAATTTTCACGGGGCCTTATAGCTACGCACCACTAGTGCATCAACCGGCAGAACCATTACATTCGGTTCTATCCCCGTGGCCGTTCATGAATTGGGGGATGGACATTGTCGGACCACTGTTGCC
This sequence comes from Nicotiana sylvestris, assembly GCF_000393655.2. Classification (NCBI taxonomy): domain Eukaryota; kingdom Viridiplantae; phylum Streptophyta; class Magnoliopsida; order Solanales; family Solanaceae; genus Nicotiana; species Nicotiana sylvestris. Next base: position 125,713,281 of record NC_091058.1, on the reverse strand, counting down.
GGCTTCCGTAAAGGTAAGGTTTCTTTTAATTTTGACTGACTATTTTTCTAAGTAGGTGGAAGCAAGTCCTTATCAGAAGACCGCCGAGGGAAAAGTGGTGGATTTCTTGTGGGAAAATATAATTTGCGGGTTTGGAATACCAAAAGAGATAGCATGCAACAATGGGCCACAATTTATTGGTGCAAAAGTTACAAAGTTCCTCAAAGATCTAAAAATAAAGAGGATCACGTCTTCACCCTATCATCTGAGCGCAGATGGTCAAGCAGAGTCAACGAACAAAGTGATTATTCAAAACCTTACGAAAAGGTTGGAAGCGGCTTAAGGTAATTGGCCCAAAGAATTACCTGGAGTTCTATGAGCATACCGAATAACGGCCAAGTCAAGAATAAGGGAAACCCCTTTTCCCTTGTGTACGGTGTAGAAGCTTTAATCCCGGTAGAAGTAGAGGAAACCACCTTGAGATATTTCCAAGCAGATGAAGAATTGAACAACGAAGCAGTGTTAGTCAACTTGGAGCTGCTCGATGAACACAGGGACTTGGCGCATGTAAGAATGGCAGCTCAAAGCAGATAATGGAGCGGTATTATAATCGAAGAGCCAACCTCTGTTATTTCAAAGTAGGATACTTGGTCCTAAGGAAATTAACTCAAAATACCTAGGAGCTCAACGCAGGGAAGATAGGTCCAACATGGGAAGGCCCCTACCGGGTTTCAGCTGTCACCGGGAAAGGTTCATACGAATTGGAGAACCAAAATGGAGAAAAGTTGCCCAACAATTGGAACGTGTCGCACCTCAAAAAATATTATTGCTAATGAACATTATCCGAGCGGAAAGTATGTGCTGCACTTTTTTTTCATTCATTTAGTTTTTGTCCCAATTTGATTTTTCTGGCAAGGTTTTTAACGAGGCAGTAATAAAAAGCATACTACGAAGACAATAGCAATAAGACCTTTAATAGCAAGGCATACAAGCAAAGATCCACTCGGGGATGGTTAGATAGTCTTTTGCTCTATAGCAAATTCACACCGGCAAGTTAAGTTTGATATTGAACAAAGGTTACCCGGCCATTCACGACCACTAGAGGATTGTTAGATAGTCCTTCGCTCGGTAGCATAAGTTCCCGAGGGGAAGTAAAGTATGTTACCAAGTTAAGGATTATCTAGCAATTCATTAGTGGAATCTTCGAAGATACAAGACTTCCAGTGTTCCAATTCGCACTCTTCGTATTCGAACACTGGGGGCAATGATATGAGGATACGACAATAATGACAGCCATGTTGACCGAGAAACAAAAAATCAGAATCATAATTGCATCATCGGGACCGGAGACTGCGCGACCAGCCCCGTAGAAACAAGTTGTACAAGTTAGCCACAAGTAATGGAAATTTCTCTACAGCATAGCAAATGCTTATGTACTTTTACTTTTGAAAATAGAAGGAATAAAATTAAATTCTTTTGTTTTTGATCTTGTTTATTTTTCGAACGATGAATTAACTTTGTCATTTGAAAGTTAAACAAGTACTTCAAATTCTAGTACCGTAATGAACAGGAGACGTCCTCTTCAAGAGCACCGTAAACATAAGAGGGATCTCTTATAAAAACCTCACTTTAAAGGGTTGATTTCAAAAGAACTTATGCTCGGAATCAAAATGTCTTCGGGAAAAATACACCCGAGGCTGTATACGAAAGGACGCATAAAAGTAAACTTGTGCAAATACTTATAGAAGCCGCTATGTAAAATGGTTGATTTCCAAAGAACTTATGCTCAGAATCAAAATACTTCCGAAAGAAATACACTCGATGCTTCACATAATAAGACGCAAACATTAAAACTTGCGCGAAACTCTTAAGCAAAGAGAAGAGAATGCAAAGATTAAAACTTGCATAACAAAAGAAAGACCCAAACAATACTTGAGCAAAAAGACATTTTTATTTACAGTCACATGCCAAAACGGTGTATATACAGAATTGGAAAAAGAAAAAAACCTAAACTACAGCATCTCTGGAACCCAGAGGAAGAGAAATGTCCGCGTCCCTAGGAGAAGTAGATAGATCCGCCGATGGCTCAACATTTTGGTCTTCACCAGTTTGGCCTCCAACATCATCATCTTCCGATTCTTCTTCAATTCCCAAGAACTCGAAATTAGAACTAGAAGGACCATGTGCATCAGGCCCCGACAGAGACCATTTTTAGTAGCCAACTCATGCTCACGAGCCTTAGAAATTTTAGTATCAAAGTCAATGATACCATATTTGGCCTCTCCCAAGGTTTTTATCCTCATGATGTACATAGCATAAGTTTTCTCAACAATGAGAGAAGCTGCTCGGTGCTTATGTTCTTCTTTGAGTCGGGTTACCTCGGCAGAAAGGCTTTCTTGGGTGGATCTAACAGATTTGAGGCTAACATAAAGGTCGTGGACAGTAGAGTTGAAAATTCTATTATGCTCTATGGTCCTCTTATGCTTCTCCTCCAGGTGGGCATGTTTCGCCCCCACGGTAGCAAGATCTTCAATTTTGAAGTTCAGGCTGCCTCTAAGTTAGCCACTCTTTCAGCGAAGGCAGCCTCACGTTCGGTTGCAGCAAGAATGACGTTATGAACTTCAGCCCATTAGGCCCTCAGCAATAGCCTCAGCGAAGGATTACCACTTCTTGCTCACTTTGCTACAAACGAGCCTCCAATACAATAGCCTCAGCAATTTTGTCTTCCAATTCCAAGAGGCGAGCAACATTTTGTTCTTGCTCTGCCAAAAGCTGATCCCATGCGGAGGTAACCTCTGAAGGCCCTCAGAAGCAAGAAAGTTGGCTTACAAACAAGAAAGGTAAAACTCAATATATGTTCATACAAAAATAGAAGAAATAACAATGGAAGAAAGGAATGTACCATTGCAGCATTGTGCATAGCGTTCTTCAACAAACACTCTCCTGAGAGTGCCTGAATCTTTTCCCAATCATTCTCTGAAGCCAAAGGCTTAAGATAATTAGCAAGCTCCACCGGCAGGGATAGCAAGTTGCATCTGGTAGAGACCGAAAGAGTAACATTCCTCCTCCCTTGTGGATCTTCAAAAGGAGCAACATAATTTTGCCCCAAATTCTCATGAACTGGGGATTGGGGAAGAAGAACACCTTCTTCGTGGTTAGTTACAGCCGGTGGAGGTGATGTAGCAGCTGATGGTGGAAGAGTGGATGAAGATAGAAATGATGAAGCAGTTGTTGGTGTTGGTGAAGAAGGAGATGAAGCTAATAGAGTTGAAAAGTGAGAAGCCGCTGCATCAAATGCAATGTTGGTTGTTGGATGCTCGCCAACCAAAAAGGGAAGTGACATGGTATTCAGTGGCGCAGTACCAGGTACAGCAATTGGGATCCAAAATGGGAGTTGGCATTATCTACCAAATCAAATTCTCCCCAAAGTGTCAAAACATCATCTTCAGCTGGTGTAATTGCCTCAATAAGACGAGCATCCTGCTGAGACGATGAGGATCGTTGTCTTCTATGTAGAGAGGGTCTCTCATCAGTAGCTTCTTCATCATCGTCGATCATCACGGTGTACGGTTGGCCTGAAAGGAGCGCCAGTCACCACAACTACCGAAGACGACTCAGGGGCAACAGTCTTCGCCCTCTTATTCTTTTCCCCAGCCGTAGAGGAGTGTCTTCTTTTTGGTTGTTTGTCCTCTGGCCGGGGACTCCATAAAAAATACTTCTTCCCGAAGCAGGTCCGGAGACACCTGTTCGAGTAAGCACCTCCTGAAGCAGCCTCACCGCATCAGCATGATCAGCTAAAACGTCCTCCTCGGGAATAGCAACAAAGCCCGCAGGTAGACCTGATTTCATAAACAAGGTATAAGGGATCATCAAGTTCTTCATATGAAACTTGAAACAAAGTGAGTTTGAATTACCATGATTTTTGGCTTTCCACTCGTATTTAGGGGCCAGTTCTTTCCACAATCGAGTTTCACGCGTCGTAACATCCAAGATCTTTTGGACTCACCAGCCCAAGACTTCAACCACCGGTGGGACCCATCGAGTTGCTTAGACAAGCAAAGGATGTAGCTTCAATATGGGAATAGAATAATATTTTGTAAAAGAAAGATTAAACAAAGAACTTATGAGTGCGGTTCCAAGCAGCCGAAAAGGATGAAGTCGTTGCTGGAATGATATCATTGCTGGAGACTGCAACGAACCCTTCCATCTACCCATGGTCGTTGTCATTATCCATGCTAGATAACAGAGCATGGTGACCACATTTACAGAGGTATATCAGTCCCCAACGGAAGATCTTGGGAGCATAGAGATTCATGACGTGAGCTAAATTTAGCTCTTCTTCCGTCTCCTGGTACAAACGCCAAAGGCAAGTAACCGTCCTCCACACGGAAGAACTTACTTGTGCCAAACAAATTTGGTAGTGGAGGCAAAACTCCGTAATCACGGAGTCAAGCTCTCCGCTCAAAGAGATCGAACCCAATGTAAAGAGATACGTGTAAAAATATGTAAAACCCTTCTTGGGTAGGGTCACTTGCTCTGATAGATCAGGAGCAATAATATCCAAATCATGGCAGCGGCAATCTTCCTTCACAACAGGAATGCTAGAAGGACGGATGGAATAAAGATACCTACTAACGGCCCATGTACGAGAGCTAGCGGTAGGAAATTTCTCTTCGAAGTCTTTTGTGGTAATAAAACTTCTAGGGATGATGGAGCCACTGTTGGAGGAGCAGAACCCTCGACCTTGTTCTTGTTCTTTGAAGTACTGGTACACTTTGAGAAAGAAGCCATTGTATGGAAGAAGGAAAAGGTTATAGCTTGAAGAGAATTAGAGAAAAGATGAAGAGCAGAATGCTAGTCGAATAAGGGAAGCTTTGGAAATTATGGAGTGTAAGGAAGAAAGTTAAAGCATATAAGTAAAAGTTTTTGGCGTCTAAATTCATGGCCACAATTATCTCGAAAATTGGCAAAACGTTGTGTTAAGACGTGTGTTCGGGGGATTAAATGCGGAGAGACGTGCATGTAATCAACCATCAGAAGCCATCAGGGGGAATAATAATTCCTACCAAAAGAGCGTTTCTATCAACTTCCCGACAACACAAAGTTATGTCACCATAAAGCAGAGGGACTATCTGTATAGGGTAAAATATTCTATGACATGTGGTTGTCCAGAAGAGGAACACGTGTAACCCAAGATGGGGGAGAGCTAAGACCTAAGGAATTGTTGTGTCTGTCACCGAAAGAATAGCGCTCATAAGCATGTAATAAATACTTTTCGCCAGGTAGTATGTAATAGAGAATATTCCATGGCATTAAGTACGATTTCCCGTTACAAGGAATTTGGCATTTATGTTCACCGCTACATCTTTATCAATAACCCTCATAATTGACATTAAAGAGGGGCACGATCCTAGGACCTCCTTCCCTAGACATAGCTATAAATAATGAGCTCAATTATTATTATAAAGGACACGAATTTTCTGGGAAACTTATGCTACATTCCATAGAAAGCTTAATACAATCTTATTTCCTTGCTTTTTAATTTCATTGTTATTGTGCCCGAAAATTTGTTCCTGGAACTGCTGTTTCTGCTATTTCAGCTACATCCTAAGGCTAAATATTACATAATTCTTCTATTATTTAATTATTTAAGGATCAAATTAATTCATTTGTCTAGGAACCACGTATAAATTCAACTGTACCATTTTACGGGTACACACTTTTGGTTCTCAGGCATAAAACACGTGACCGTGTGGTTATGATACTTGCTTTAGATATGCCCAGCTTAGACAAGAAATTCTGAATGTCACTAAACAAGGAATATCCCCATTTATCTTATAGTAATTAGAGCTGGATTTGTGACGTAAGTCTTTATATTATGTATTGTTGGGAAAATAGCTGATAATATTGACCAAGAACAACAAGGAATCAAATAATAACGTATGAAAAATTATTGTGTTGTAGTAAGCCACTGTCTTGAAAGAGATTTCGGCCTAACTAGATGCAAATCGTTAAGATCGTTCGTTCTCTAAGGTTCCACAGCACCTCCAAACACTTGCACTCGTGGCTGGAAGACTGCTTTTTGTAGGCAAAGTTGTTGGACAGATACAGATGAAGAAATTAATCTGTAGTTGTTGCAAAAATTAAAAAATAGTTGTTACGAATATTAAACACAGTCGTTACAAAGATTAAAGCATAGATGTTACAAAGAATAAATTAGATGTTACATAATTCAATTCAAAGAGAATGAATTTGGACATATTGTCACGACTCCGTATGTCCCGGTCCTGATGGCGCCTATCACAGTACTAGGCAAGCCAACCCAACAAGTAACCACAGTGAATTCCTTTTATAAAACCATTTTTCTAAAACCGATTAAGTCTCAAATTCTCATATGATATATGTAAATCAATGGGAATATGCGGAAACCAATACAAGATATACCAACACAGCCCAACAATCCGGTGTCACTAGTCATGAGCCTCTAAATACAACCAAGACAGTATCTGAATAATACAAAATAAGTCAGAAACAACAAAATACTAAAATAAGAAGGAGGAAGGCAGGGCTGCGAATGTCGTGCAGCTACCTCGCGATCTTCGGTAAAGCTCTAAAAGTGTTGGAGGCTCTCACTCTGATGCTCGGACACCTAGATCTGCACACAAGGTGTAGGGAGTAACGTGAATACGCCAACTCAGTAAGTAACTAAAGTAAATAAGGTCTGAGTGCAGTGACGAGCAATTTAAACCATATAAGAGTTTTCAACAGAAATATCAAGTCAAAACCAGTAGTGTCATAGTCAGTTATCTCATAAAACTTCAATTTCAATTAAAACACTTTAAAATCATTTATTTAATATTTTTCAACAGACGCCCGGTAATAAACAAAGAGTGAGAGCAGCAAAACATCAAAAGCGGCCTCTCGGGCAAGGTATCACTCATGAGTACAGCCTCTAGGGCAAGCCTCTCAATCACTCATGACTCCGCTCTCGTCAATCAATACTGACACTCAGCACTCTGGCTCATCAGATATCTCATAATAATAATAATAATAGTAATAACCACTGCGGCGTGCAGCCCGATCCATAGTTTATAGTTGACTATGCTCACTGGGGGTGTATAGACTCTGGAGGGGCTCCTACAACCCAAGCGTCAAATCGATGTGGCGTGCAGCCCGATACAATATATATATATATATATATATATATATATATATATATATATATATCGCTGTGGCGTACAGCCTGATCCATAACATATATATAATCCTCAACATTAGGTCCTCAACCTCTCTCAGTCATTAACCTCACAGCCACTCGGTCATATCAATGGAAATCAGGGAACTCAACCCAAACAGTTTTCATATATTAAGAAGTAGAGTGATGAAACCAGATTAAAACAATTAAATAGGTAAAACACGACTGAGGATATGCTTTCAAACAAATAGAGTGAGGAAAGTAGTAAAAATACCCCTAAGGGTCTAAACAGGTCGGCACAAGGCCCCAAACATGGCGTACATCCCAAAATATAGTATCAATCTCTAAAATACGGGATATCATAAGATTTCAAATCAAATACGCGGTTTAATAGCTGCTACGGGATGGACCAAGTCACAAATCCCTACCGGTGCACCCCCATATGATCCTCACCTAGCATGTGCGCCACCTCATTTGTCAAAACAATATGAACTACCGGGGTTCCATACCCTCAGGTCCGGATTTACAATAGTTACTTACCTCAAACCGGATGAAATACTACTCTACGACGCCCTTTCCACTCAACTTGGCCTCAACTCGTGTCGAATCTATCCAAAATCAGAATTAATACATCAATATATGCTAAGGGGACGAAGTCCATGCGAAAATAATCAAATTATATCAAAAATCCCGAAATTGGTCCAACCCGACCCCCGGGCCCACATCTTGAATTCGACAAAAGTCATATCAATGGAATCCTTATCCTCCCACGAGTTCATACATACCAAGAATACCAAAATCCGACCACAAATGACCCTACAAATCCCTAGATTAAGGTCTCCAATTTCCAAGCCCTAACTCACCAATTTTAGGATTCAAATCCCCCAAATTTCATGTTTAAACAAGTAAGAATCAACATAGGATCGAGTTTTAGGTTTAATAATCTTACCTCAAATAAGTTTTCTTGAATTCCCCCTTCAATCTTCCCCAAGAAGCTCCAAAACCGACCTAAAAATGGTGAACTATGGCCAAAAATCGCGAAAATGGCCTTTTGAACATTCTGCCCAGCGATTTAAAATTCCTTAATCGCGATCGCAGAAAATGCCTCGCGATAGCGAAGCACAAAACTGACTGCCCTCATTTTAACCTTACGCAATCGCAATAAGCTTCACGCGATCGCGGAGCTCTGCATCTGCTAACTTACGCGATCGCAGTCCAACCCATGCGATCGCATAAAACAACCTCTCCACCTCACACCAACTCTTTCTCTCCTATGCGAACGCGACATTGACCACACGTTCGCGAACAACAATCTCTCAACCAATCGTGATCACATACTGTCCTTCGTGATCGCACTGAACAAATTCCACCTCTACCCCACAAAGCCTATGCAATCGTGGACCCTTCTACGAGATCGTAATGAACAAATGTCTGCAACAGACCTGAAGGAAAATCTGCAACTTTTCAAACATGAATTTGATCCGTTTAACCACCCGAAGCTCACCCGAGGCCCTCGGGACTTCAACCAAACATGCCAATACATCTCATAACATCATTTAAAGTTCTTCCAACCCTCGGAATGCTCAAAACAACATCAAAACATCAAATCATCATTGGATTCATGCCTAAGAATTCCAAAAACTTCCAAATTCTGTTTTCGATCAAAAAGTCTATCAAACCTCGTCCGAATGACCTAATTTTGTGCACAGGTCACAAATAACACAACGGACCTACTCCAACTTCCGAAATTCCATTCCAACCCTTATCTCAAAATCTCCCTATCAACCGGAAAATGCCAAAATTCCAATTTCGCCAATTCAAGCCTAAATCTACTCCGGACCTCCAAAACACATTCTGATCATGCTCCTAACTCCCAAATCACCTCCCGAAGCTATCTGAATCATAAAAACTCGATTCCGAGATCGTTTACTCACAACTCAACTCTGAGTTGTCTTTTCCAACAAAAGCCAACTTAAGAGACTAAGCGTCTCATTTCCCTACCAAACCACTCCAAACCCAAATTAACCAATACGATAACACATAATACAGCTGAGGAAGGCATAAAGAAGCAGAAATGGGGGAAACGGAGCGGTAACTCATGAAACGACCGGCTGGGTCGTTACATCCTCCTCCTCTTAAACAAACATTCTTCCTCGAACGAGTCAAGAAACATACCTAAATCCTCAAATAGGTGAGGATATCTGCTCCGCATCTCCCGCTCGGTCTCCCAGGTAGCCTCCTCTACGGGCCGACCTCTTTACTGCACTTTCGCTGAAGCTATATCCTTTGAACTCAACTTTCAAACCTGACTCCAAAATAGCTACTGGCTCCACATCATAAGTCAAATCATCGTCTAACTGAACCGTGCTGAAATTTAAAACATGATATGGATCACCAATATACTTCTGGAGCATATAAACATGAAATACAGGATGCACACTCGATAAGTTGGGTGGCAAAGCAAGCTCATAAGCCACCTCCCCAATCCTCCGAAGCACCTCAAAAGGCCCAATGAACTGAGGACTCAATTTCCCCTTCTTTCCAAATCTCATAACACCCTTCATGGGTGAAACCTTCAGTAGCACCTTTTCCCCAACCATATAAGACACATCACGAACCTTTCTGTCAGCATAACTCTTTTGCCTCGACTACGCTGTATGAAGCCTCTCCTGAATCACCTTCACCTTGTCTAAAGCATTCTGCACCAAGTTTGTACCTAAAAGTCTAGCCTCGCCGGGCTCAAACCAACCAACTAGAGATCTACAGTGTCTCCCATATAACGCCTCGTATGGAGCCATCTGAATACTCGACTGATAACTGTTGTGGTAAGCAAACTCCGCGAGCGGTAGAAAATTATCCTATAACCCTCCAAAATCAATGACATAAGCGTGCAACATGTCCTCCACTATCTGAATAGTGCACTCGGACTGCCCGTCCATCTGAGGGTGAAAAACTGTGCTTTACTCAACCTGAGTACCCAACTCTCTCTGCACGGTTCTCCAAAACTGCAAAGTAAAATAAGTACCTCTATCTGAAATGATGGAAATCGGTACACCATGCAAACAAACAATCTCTCGGATGTAGATCTTTGCCAACCGCTCTGAAAAATAAGTAGTACAAACAGGAATGAAGTGCGCAGACTTGGTCAGTCGATCCACATTCACCCAAATAGCATCGAACTTCTTCAAAGTCCGTAGGAGACCAACTACAAAGTCCATGGTGATCTGCTCTCACTTCCACTCCGGAATATCCATCTGTTGAAGTAAGCCACCCGGTCTTTAATGCTCATATTTCACCTTGTTGATACCCATTTTTTTCCTTATATATTTTCAATACACAAAATACTTTCAAAATAGAATATGTATGCATATATAAGTATGTCCAGATATTTTATTATTTTTTCTTAATTTTTAAAGATTTTTAAACCAATTTATTCCCCTATTTTATTCATAAAACCCCCAATAATAATTCTCAAAATTATCATTTTTGGTGATTCATTTATTTGATTCTCATATTTATACTAAAATATAGCTAAGATAATTTTTTCATATTTTTACAAATTCATTTAGTATTTTTAAAGCTAAATTGCATACAATTGGAATACTAGCACCTTTTAAGATTTAATTGTGTTTATATTTATAAAAATTAAATCAAATATTTTTAAATTGATAATTATGTGTCAAAAATCATTTTAGAACTTTTAATTTATTTCCAGGAATTAATTTACTATTTTTTATAAAATAAATGGGAAAATGGCTATTTAAAATCTAGCCAGATTTCATTTCAATTGTAGCCTAATTCTACCCCAATTTAAACCCAATTACCCCGGACCAATTCCTACTCATACTCGACCCCCAACCCAATTAAACCGACCCATACCCGGATCCCCACCTAACCTTTTAAATCTCAGTCGTTGATCATTTAGATCAACGGGCACCGGCTGCCCTAACCTTAATTAATCACAAATGACCCCCAAAACCCTATCATTTGATACAATACGCCGCCCTTGAACTCTTCTTCTCTCTCAAATTCTCTCTGAAACTCTCATGAACCCTATCCACCGCCCTCTCACCCCACGTTGATATCTACCTAATCCATGGCCCTCCGTGGTCATTTGAGACCTGTACCGGCCTTCCATGGCTCCTATGTGTTCGTTCTTAGGGTTTCAAAGCCAGACCTTGAAGGAGCTTGGTCCAGTCCTTGTCCGATTTTAGTTCTTGGCTCTTCTCCGGTCATCCTTGACCTTTCTCCGGCCAGCCATGGCCGCTCGAGTCAGATCCTTGACTCTCTTGGTTAGATCGATAACTTTCAGGTCCTTTCTCACCTTTTTTGGGTTTTCTGAAACCCTAATCTCTAATATCTTTTGATTTCTTTCAGATCTACTATAGATCTGTGCTTGCTTTGCATTTTAAGCATTTTCTCGAAGTTTCTTTAACTTTGCTTTCAATACGACTCTTTTCTTTTCCGATTAGGGTTTTTCTCTTAAGTTATTGCAAAACATCTTTTCTGACTTTAACATGCTTCCGATTATGCTATGTGTTGCTCATGTTGTTCTTTTATCTGATTTAGCATGTTGAAAACCCTATTTTTTTGCTGTTTGTTAGATGAGTGCTTGTTTGGGTAAGTTTTTGTTTGATTTATTTGTTTATCATCTTTTAAGCTCGACTATTGTTGAAGGATCTATGTCTTTGGGTCTGAAACTGTTCGTTTGAATACCTGACTCGATTTAAAGTTCTTTGTTTTAGAACCCCTTTTCCTTTATGTGATTCCTCTAATTCTGGATTTTTATTATCTTTAAAACTCGACTATGCTTGAAACCCTAACTTTTCAAAAGGTTTTTCTCGTCTGCTACTGTGAGACCTTCGTATGTTTCTGATACTTTTTTTCTCCACTATCGATTCAATGTGACTTGACCTACTTGACTACTATGCTTCGAATGTCTGCTTTACTACTGAACATTATGCATATTTCTTAATGTTGTTTCTTTTGCCAATGGGTTTGGCCTCGCATTTCTGGTTTGTTCACTCTATTTATATGCTGAGGTTCCTTCTTTGATTGACCTTCAATCTTGTGACTGAATTCAAAACTTTTCATTTGTGAACTCTAATTGCCCTCGCCTGTTAAAGTTAATTGATTTCTTTCCTTATTTTGCCTTACTTAATCTTTTTTCAGAATAAGTATATTTCTGCACTTAGACTTGATTACTTACTTAGTGGTTTTACTACTTCTTTTATGGCAACAATCAGTCTGCTTACAAACTAATTTTCTTTTATTATTTTAAACATGTCACTACCGTTAAACAAGGATTCCCTAATTAAAGGGGAATCACTTGGTTAATTGATTCTGACTGTTGATTGTTTCCATATTTGTATTGAAACTTTACCTATTACCTTATTTCTCACATGTTTTCAAAACTATAAATACCTTGCACCCCCCCTTCTTTCAAACAGACGAACCACTTGAGTTCAGAACACACACTTCACTCAAACTCTCTCTCTCTTTCTATGTTGTTGCTTGTATTGCTGCCTTATCTAGCCAGCTGAAAGCCAAGGCTAGGCTGTGGGAAACTTGCTTACTTTTTTCTTTCTGCATTTGCTTCTTTACTGGTATGTTCTAATTAATTTTCCTGCATCAACAACAACATGTTTTCTTTGCTACTTCCTTCACACTTGCCTATTTCTGTTTGTGTTTTAGTCAAGTTGCATTATTAAGCATGTTGTAATTTTCCCCTTCCTTTTCTGAATTCATGTTTCCCTTATGTATGAACTCTAGGAACCCCAAACCACATATTTGCTTGTATTCCTTGGTTGGTTTGAGGGTATGTCAGCATTAGACATTGTTGTGCATGATCCAAACCTGACCCTCCCTAATCATATACTTCATATCCTCTTTATGTGTGTGTCCTCTGGTTGGTTTATAGGCATGCCATCATCACTTATTGTTGTGCATGTCCAGATTTTGACCCCTCCTAGGGTCACATACCACCTGTGATGTATTCCCAAACCCCTGCCCTTTTTGTGCAATTACTGATGCTGTATAATTTTAGTTTTACTACTACTGTTTTCCAAACTACCCTTACCCCTTTGCTATTCTCAACCTAGTTCTTAAACAACTCTCTGCTCCTGCACATCCATTATACTCTTTGACTTAAGTTCTGCCCCTCTTATGTGAGCCTTGCCTTGGGACCCATGAGCTCCCTCTGAACTTGGACACATGAGGGATGGCCCTTCCACACTGCACTCATCTCTATCTGGCTATGCAACTTGGGTGTGAGCACTGCCTGGGGTCCCCTTGAGACCCTTAGGGAACTTTGACACACTCAAGTCTGAGAAAGACTTTGAAACAATGGCATTTGAGGTGGTTTATTCCATAAATCAGAGAGGAAGTCAAGAATCAGGCTTCCTCTGGTTGTAACTTTTCTTTTTGTACTTCCTTGATGTAATTTGTTATTTAGTTTGTAATAATCTGTAGTAAACACTGGGGATGGCTAGTGAAAAGGGCTGGGTAATTATGCATGCTTAAGGGTAGAAATCATGCATATAAGATTTGTTGCTTTAAATTCTGCATGTTTAACTATGTATTTAGAAATCATGCCTATAAGATCTGTTGTTTTAAATTATGCATGTTTAACTCTGCATTTAGATACCATGTCTATAAAATCTATTTTCACTAAAATTCTGCATATTCTACATCTAGAAAATATGCTTATAGGATTTGAATTCTGCATACTTAAATTTGCATCTAGAGAACCTATCTATAGGACCTTTTTCGTAAATTCTGCATTACCACGTTTAGACACCATGTTCTTAGGATCTAACTAGTTATAATCTGGCTTCATGTCCAGTAATTTAAAATAAGTATCTTTTATAGAAATCATGCCTATAGGAATTATGAGTAAATTCTGCCTGTTTCATTACACGTTCAACTAGGTATCATGTCTATAGGAATTAAATCAGCAATAATAGATATCATGCCTACAGGATCCGAAATCAGTCAAGTCTAAAATTAGTCTAATTAATACTGTTCTTAACTAGTTTTTAAACAACTCTCTAGTTTCCTACTAATACATTAGAGAGCATGCATATAGGATCTCAAACCGTTTGTTTTAAAATTGAACTGCTTTGCCATATTCTGAACCAACTAGATATCATGTCTATAGGATCTCACCCAAACACTTAGGCAAGCCTTAGGTGATAATAACAATAAAATTGAATTCGCTTTTTGTTAATTAGAAATTGCTACAACCAGCAGGCAGGCCTAATTCGGACTTCTTATCTGAGTTATGTAATAAACTGGTCTGCCTCAACAATTGAAACTTCACTAACCTTAGTATGTTAAATTCAGACCATAGATGTATGTTTAAGTCATGCTATTTATGTGCTTTATTTTAGAAGGTATACATGAGCCTCTTATTTGTTTACATGTTTCCCCCTAGTGTGCAGTCCATATATGTTTTGAATGTCGCCTTAGATTTTTCACCTTTAAGACCTAAAGTCAGCCTAATATCCCTCCCCCTTAGGAATAGTAGTCCTAAACTCCTCCGTGACTGATAGGAAGGGACGGGTAGTAGCATACAATAGAGGTCGAGACCCTTCCGCACTTTAATACCTTAATAGGGTAGGAAGGGTAGATATGGATATGATGACCGGTTCGCTAATACCACGTGTATCCCCTCTTTTGAGGAGTGTCATACCGGGTATCGCATTGATGTGATCCATATTAAATATAAACATAGGACCCCCTTGCCCTTTATTTGCAAACTTCTTTTTAAAACTCGTCTTTTAATTGCTCTTTTATGTGTTCGAATTTAAATCCCCTACTATTTGAGTCTATACTTGTCTATTTGTTAAATTACACAAATTCACAAAACTGTCTGGCCGGGAACCACACTAGTGGATCCTAAGAGGTGCCTAACACCTTCCCCTTAGGATAATTTCAAGTCCTTACCCCATCTCTGGTTATCAAATGAACTTAGAAGTGAACCCTTATAGGCGTCCTAATGCGCCTTAAATCATTAGGTGGCGACTCTTCAAATGAAAAACCTAGTTCCCAAAAGGAACGAGTTATTCTACACCTGAAATGTCATAAACTCGATCTCCCGATTGCATAAAAGGGAAAAAAGGGCGCGACAGCATGGAGACTCTGTTGAGACTTTTACCATTTCAGACTGTTATTGGGAATTTATACCTCTTTATGTGCAATTACTTGTTTAATTCTTAAACCATTCAGTTCCCTTTTCAACTGCAAAACTGATTTGTCTTCTTTGTTTCTTTCATTTACTACTACTTTAAATTATGAAACTGCTATATTTACTGCTTTCGTATTGTGTAAATACGTGCCAACATGCTTTCAATTATTGCATAACCATGCTCAGCATCATACTCCACTCGTGCCAAACAAGTACCATAGCAATTCTTATAATGAGTGGTTGCGCTCTTCCTATATTATCACCTCCTAAATTCGAAAAGGCATATTTTATGGTAAAACCAGTCGATCAGCAGTGCAGTCGATGGTTCCGTGCCTTCTCCCTTGAGTTTTCCACTCAAGGCTACCAGTCTAAAACCCTATAAAAACCTTACTCTGTTCAAGTTGTGCATGCATCATGGTCAAACCTAGACGGGTCAGTTATGTTGTCCACATAATGATCCTTTAAGATAGCTTTGTCCAAAGTCCACCAGGTTTCCCTGAACCCAAACGGACATCACCGCGTTCTGTGCATTTAATTAGAGAACTAAATGCTTCATGCTAATTGTTGATATTAAATAGTCGAGTCTGGTAGGGGTAAGGGTCTAACCTTAATTGTCTTGCAGAAATATGAAGAATGAGGTCCCCAACTTTGGTATGGTTAGCACACCCTCACTCTTGCTAGACTGGTGGAGGAATCTTCCGTCAAATGACCCAATCAATGAATGAAAAGAGAGGGCCGCCAAATCCAGCAAAAAGCTGGAATATCTGGAATACAACCTGTTGGAATTGGAAGGAAAGGTGAGGAAGAGAGTCGCCGATTGCCAAGACGCTGAGGGAAATGAAGGAGAACATTTGGCAAAGGCATTTTTACTGGTGAACCTACACGAACTGGAGGATTTGATCAATGAGAACATTCAACCTGAGGAAGGTCCTTCTGGGACCAAATAGATAGAAATTTACTCTTTTCGCTTTATAAATGTAATAAGGCCAATGGCCATTAGTGACTTTTATTTCCTGTTTATATAGTGTCGATTTGGGATTTATCTTATTTTCTATCATTAAAATGAGGCATTTAGCATCCTAAGTTCTCCAAATTAATTTGTCGCTAGGCCTACCTCGGGCACAAAGAGGTTCCCAAATTTGGACACGTTTTACATTCCGCACTATGTGTGTTTAAATACTGCAACACTTTTTATATCCCTTACTAACTTGTTACCTTTTTGTTTTTACTCTTTGTTTTATTATTCCCGTCCCCATAGGTTAGTTCGTGCACTCTGGCAACATCATCCTATTCCACGAGATCCAAGGGCCCTCCACCCACCCCTCTTCTTAGTCCTGTCACAAACAAGAACAAAGGGAAATTGGAAGATTTGAACAACGTCAGAAAGGAGAATTCAATTGAACAGGTAGAGGCCACTAATGGCCATAGTACTCAGGTTCCTAAGGAGAATGTATCCCAACTTGAACAAAAGTTGTTGAAATTCCAAGAAGAGCTCGATCAGGTTCAAAATCTGGCAAGCTTGTCATTTTATCTCAGCACCCCGGATATCACTTTTCCCTACACCGCCTCAAAACATCCCAAAGCAACAGAATCATCCCACTCCTCACCATCACATTGTTCTACCAAAGACCCAATACAACACCTGCCATACCTCAAACAATACTCCCCTACTCATCCCAGAACCCCAAAACTACACCCACCATAACACCCTCATTTACGTGGAGACCATGTCGTACTCCAACCAACCTATCTCAAGCACACCCGAGTCTAATGATAAAGACTTGATCATCAGGAACCTGGCTGAGGAACTTAAGAAATTGACCAGCCGGATTCAGGGCGTTGAAGGAAGCAAGGGAATTGAGGGGATGAACTATGAAGATCTTTGCATACAGCCCGATGTCGAATTGCCCGAGGGGTACAAACCTTCGAAGTTCGAAATATTTGATAGTACAGGGGATCCAAGTGTCCATTTAAGAACGTACTGTGACAAGATGGTTGGAGTAGGGAAAGACGAGAGAATCTGCATGAAGCTTTTCATGAGGAGTTTGAAAGGAGATGCTTTGTCTTGGTACATCAGCCAAGATCCGAAGAAGTGGTCAAGCTGGGTAAGCATGTCGTCCGACTTTATGGACAGGTTCAGGTTTAACACAGAGAATGCACCAGATGTGTTTTATATTCAGAATCTAAAGAAGAAGCCTACAGAAACATTTCGCGAGTATGCTACTCGCTGGAGGTCCGAAGACGCTAAGGTCAGACCTGCCTTAGAGGAGGAATAGATGAACAAATTCTTTGTCCGGGATCAAGACCCGCAGTATTATGAGCGACTAATGATGATTAAGAGCCACAAATTTTCCGACACTATCAAACTGGGTGAAAGGATTGAACAGGGTATCAAAAGCGGTATGGTTACAAACTTCGAGGCCTTGCAAGACATAAATAAGGCCTTATAGTCTGGTGGTGTGTCCAAGAAAAGGAACGCGGGGGCCATAATGGTTGAACAAAGAACCAAGTCTCCCATCAAATACCAAACTTACCCAACACCTCCACTCACATATCAACCAACTCCGAACTACCAAGCACCATCACCATTCTATCAAGCTCTGTCACCCACTTATCAATCGCCTCCACCTCCTACATACCAGCCTACTTCACCCAGATATTCCCAACCCGCACATGTCTACCAAACCTACAATGCTCAACCATCCCACTTTCAATCACCTCATACATGCCAAAACTTCCCTAGACCTCGACTAAATTTTGACCGCAGACCTCTAAAACAATATACAACCATTGTTGAACCTATTGACTAGTTGTACGAGAGACTCAAAGCTGCTGGTTATGTCACCCCCATCCCTGCTATAACTCCTGAGAACCGTTCTCAGTGGGTTAACCCAAACAAATCCTATGCATACCACTCTGGCATGAAAGGGCACACCATCGATGAATGTCGTTCCTTGAAAGACAAGATCCAGACTTTAATTAATAACAAGATTATTGTGGCAAAGGAACCCACTCCAAATGTCCGCTACAACCCTCTACCATACCATAAGGGTGGAGGTATCCACATGATTGAAATAGAGGATGATTGGGATCTGGAGGGATCAACCGGGTTGATCGCAGAAGGTGATGACCCAAAGAAGCCAATAGTTACTCTTAATCCAATCATAGTCCAGATTCAGCCATCCGGAGACGCTGAGGTAAATATGTCTGTGCCACTTGAGTTTGAAGCAATGTTATCCACAAAGACACCAACACCAACTGAGGTCGAATTCGTGTCTCCAGCAAATGCACCCACACCGTTTGAAGTCGCAGTTTTACCACCCAAGGCACATGCTCCGTTCGGATTAAGGACGGTCATGCCAATCCCAGTGGCAATGTCGGCCATGATACCATTCCATAAAAAGGCTATACCATGGGACTATACAGGCGAGGCAAGAAGGAAAGGCAAGGTTAGGTTTGAAGAGACTATTGCAGCATAGAATATGACAAGAACTGGTAGAGTTTATAAACATCTGGCTGAGTCAATCAAGCATGCTTCTAATTGGTCACCCATCGTTGAGACAGATCCATACAATCTTTGGAGAAATATACATGCCAAGGAATACTCAGTCATCGACCAATTGAACAAAACACCGACGCAAATCTCCATTCTTGCTTTGCTACAAAATTTCGAGGCATACAAGAATGCTCTGTTGAAGGTGCTAAGCGAAGCATACGTACCAAGCAATATCACTGGCAGAGAAATGGCTAACATGGTAGGACAGGTGTTGGAAATACATAAGATCGCATTTCATGAGGACGAGCTACCACCTAAAGGGTTAGGACACAACAAAGCACTGCATGTCACTGTGCAATGCGATGACTATTTCATAACCAAGATCCTGATCGACGGGGGTTCTAGTCTCAACATTTGTCCACTGGTAACACTCAAGAAGCTGGGTAAAGGACTACACGAGATAAAGGACGGAGCCATCAATGTGAAAGCCTTCCACGGCTCCCAAAGGTCTACCATTGGGGAGATCAGCCTATGCTTGAAAATGGGACCAACTTGGTTCGACGTTGATTTCCAGGTAATAGACGTGCCAGCATCTTACAATCTGCTATTGGTACGACCATGGATTCATGCTGTTGGGGCCATAGCATCAACACTACATCAGGCCGTAAAGTTTGAATGGAACAACCAGGAGGTGATCATTCACGGCGACGGTAGCAACCCCATATATAGCCGCCAGACAGTTCTATCAATCGAAGGAAGAAGGAAGCTAGGTGGAGAGACTTACCACCATATTGAATGGGTGAATTTTGTTGACAAAGACAAATGGTGGGATAACAAAATCGAAAGCATACTGAATTGGAGTGGGTACGAACCTAGAAAGGGACTCGGAAAGAACCTCCAAGGAATCGTTAAGCCCATACAACTCAAGAAACATGGCACCACTTTCGGTCTGGGATATGACCACACCTGGGAAAAACTCAACAACTGGTCTTCACCATGGCGCGGTCCTTACTATCTGCTGGAGCAGCCAATACCATATTTGGAGCAGACTTTCCAGCAG
The DNA here is from genome assembly GCF_000393655.2 of Nicotiana sylvestris. Lineage (NCBI taxonomy): Eukaryota > Viridiplantae > Streptophyta > Magnoliopsida > Solanales > Solanaceae > Nicotiana > Nicotiana sylvestris. The sequence goes on along the minus strand of NC_091058.1, from coordinate 125,693,363 downwards.
ACTGACATTGTTTATGGGTCAGAAAAAGAAGCAGCACTTGCAGCGGTAAAGAATTTATTCCTAGAAGACAATGACATGGACTGTTGTGTTGTTCTCGAGGAGGAAGGGGAGGAAGGCCCTTCCATACAGGCTGTAAGCAGAGGGGCATGCCTCAATAACTGTACCATCAGGACAACCAGATCCCGACGAGCCTCGGGGTAGCAAGGCTAAAACGAGCACTATTTTTATTTGCTAAATAATTTTCCTTTCGCATTTTAATTCCCGCAATAAGATCTTCAATGTTCAAAACAGTTACGAAATTTACCAAAGCATTTTGACTTTTCTTATGAATCAACACTCATTATTATTTTTCTCTCTCATTACTTTGCTTATACATTATTACTTATCTTGATGAACCAATGACTGTGACATGCAACGAGACAACGCAACAAATGGACATTGATTCAGAGGAAGATGACATACTAGATGAGATTGTCAAAGAAGTTGAAAACTTTGAGAACTGACCTAAGTCCAACCTGGACGAGACAAAAATTGTTAACCTGGGAGATACATAAAACGTCAAGGAAACATGAATCATCGTTCACTTATCGCCATCAGAAAAGAAGGAATATACAGAATTTCTAAGGAAATATGAGGACATATTCGCCTGGTCGTACGATGACATGACTGGTCTGAGTACATCTATTATGGCTTACAAACTACCAATCGATCCAACATGTCCGCCGATAAAGCAAAAGATCATAAAGTTCAAGCCTAACGTGAGTTTGAAAATCAAAGAAGAAGTCACGAAGCAGGTAAAAGCTAAGGTTCTCAGGGTAGTAGAATACCTGACATGGTTAGCCAACATTGTGCCAGTACCAAAAAAGGATGGGAAGGTTCGAGTCTGTGTCGACTACCGGGATCTTAACCGGGATAGTCCGAAAGACGACTTCCCTTTGCCGAACATACACATCATGATCGACAATTGTGCCAAGCATGAGTTGCAATCATTTGTAGATTGTTTCACTGGTTATCATCAGAGCTGAAGAATGCAGGGGTCACCTACATAAGGGCCATGACTACCATTTTCCATGATATAATACACAATGAGATAGAGGTATATGTGGATGACGTTATCATCAAGTCCAAGAAAGCTACTGATCACATGGGAGATTTGAGGAAGTTCTTCAATAGATTGCAGAGGTACAACCTGAAACTGAATCCCGCGAAGTGTACATTTGGGGTTCCTGCTAGAAAATTACTTGGGTTTATTGTGAGTCGCCGAGGAGTAGAACTGGATCCATCAAAAGTCAAAGCTATTCAAGAATTGCCACCGCCAAGGAACAAGAAGGACGTGATGAGTTTCTTAGGGAGACTCAACTACATCAGCCGGTTCATAGCACAGTCTGCATTCATCTGTGAGCCGATCTTTAAGATGTTGAAGAAGGACGCCGCTACCAAATGGATTGATGACTACCAAAAGGCCTTCGACAAAATCAAGGAATACCTGTTAACACCACCAGTTTTGGTCCCGCCTGAGCCAGGTAGACCTTTGTTACTCTACCTCGCAGTATTGGATGGAACTTTCGATTGTGTTCTGGGGTAGCATGATGAAATGGGGAGAAAGGGGCAGGCCATTTATTACCTCAATAAGAAGTTCACCCTATACGAGTCTCGGTATTCTCTATTAGAGCGCACTTGTTGTGCCTTGACTTGAGTGGCCCAGAAGCTGAGACATTACTTCTGTGCCTACACTACATATCTCATATCAAGGATGGATCCTTTGAAGTATATCTTTCAGAAGCCCATGCCCACTAGAAAGCCAGCCAAGTAGCAGATCTTGTTGAGTGAGTTCGACATTGTCTACGTGACTCAGAAAGCAATCAAGGGACATCCACTAGCAGATCACCTTGCTAAAAATCCCGTGGATGAAGAATACGAACCCCTAAAAACATATTTTCATGATGAAGAGGTATTATTCATAGGAGAATGTTTTTCGATGGAGCAGCAAATTGCAAAGGAGTCGGCATAGGAGCAGTCCTAGTATCAGAAACCGGTCAACATTATCCGGTGTCCGCCAAACTCAAGTTTTCGTGCACCAACAATATGGGTGAATATGAAGCTTGAATCTTAGGGCTCAAAATGGACATTGACATGAACATTCAAGAGTTGCTAGTGATTGGAGACTCGGACCTACTCATACATCAGGTCCGAAAAGAATGGGCGACCAAAAACTCCAAGATACTCCCGTATCTACATCAGGTATAGGAATTGAGAAAGAGGTTCACAAAGATGGAGTTCTAGCATATTCCTAGAGTCTAAAATGAGGTTGTCGATGCATTGGCTACCCTGTCATCTATGATACAGCATCCAGACAAGAATTTTATTGATCCCATTCTAGTAAAGATCCATGATCAACCAGCTTATTGTGCCCATGTTGAAGAAGGAGCAGATGGAAAGCCCTGGTTTCATGATATCAAGGAATATTTGGCAAAAGGCGAGTATCCAGAACTTGCAAGTCCTACTCAGAAATGCACACTTCGGAGGTTGTCCAACAGTTTCTTTCACAACGGAGGAATCCTGTATAGGAGGACTCCTGATTTGGGATTATTAAGGTGTGTCGACGCAAAGGAAGCGTCCAGACTACTAGAAGAAATTCATGTTGGGACCTGCGGTCCGCATATGAATGGTTTTGTCTTAGCAAAGAGGATACTCCAAGCTAGTTACTTTTGGATGACTATGGAAACGGACTGCATCCAGTATGTCCGAAAATGCCACTGTTGTCAAATACATGCAGACATGATAAAGGTACCTCCGAATGAGCTTAATGCAACAAGATCTCCATGGCCGTTCACTGCCTGGGGAATGGATGTTATTGGACCAATCGAGCATATCGCTTCTAACTGGCACAGGTTTATCCTAGTAGAAATTGACTATTTCACCAAATGGGTCGAAGCAGCATCATACAAAGCAGTAACCAAGAATGTCGTGGCAGACTTTGTCCGCGACCGTAATGTTTGTCGATTCGGAATTCAAGAGTCAATCATCACTGATAATGTCTCCAACCTCAACAGTGATTTGATGAAAGCTATGTGTGAAACCTTCAAGATCAAACACAAGAATTCCACAGCCTATAGGCTGTAGATGAATAGAGCTGTAGAGGCCACCAATAAGAATATTAAGAAAATATTGAGGAAAATGATAGAGAAGCATAAACAGTGGCATGAGAAGTTATCATTTGCTCTATTGGGGTATCGCCCCACAGTCCACACATCAACCAGGGCAACCCCCTATATGCTGGTTTATGGCACAGAGGCAGTCATTCCCGTTGAGGTAGAAATTCCTTCCCTAAGGATCATACAAGAAGCTAAGCTCGATGACGCAGAATGGGTAAAAAATCGTTATGAGCAACCAGCCCTTATAAACGGAAAGAGAATGAATGCAGTCTGCCATGGTCAACTCTATCAGAACAGAATGTCTAGAGCCTTCAACAAAAGAGTCAAGCCGAGACAGTTCACACCGGGGCAGCTGGTATTAAAGAAAATTTTTTCACATCAAGATGAAGCCAAGGAGAAATTCTCTCCCAACTGGCAGGGTTCATATATGGTCCACCGGGTTCTGACAGGAGGAGCCCTCATACTTGCAGAAATGGACGAAGAAGTCTGGCCAAAGCCAATCAATTAAGAGGCAGTTAAGCATTACTATGTGTAACCTTTACGCTTTCCTTATATGATATGATTGAACTACACCTGACCTAATTCACGTTTAAGATAGGATATGTAGGCAGCCCTATGGGTTCGGTCATAATTAATAAATTTTTCATTTCCCTCGCAATTGGAAACTGGGGGAAGAATTTTGAGGAGGACCGTCAAAATTCCGAAGTAATTTCAGTTGATCATCGCAAACAACAGTCAGAAGCATCAACCCGTTAAACTGGGGCAAAATTTTGAGGAGGACCCTCAAAATTCCGTAACAAGAAAGGTTGCAATATCCTGAACCATGTCGCAGTCGTCGATTCATCTAAAAGCTATTCTTAATTATATACTTATGTCATATTTTTACTAAATCATGCATGTTTATTACTGAAATTGTTGTGGTTAGCAATGTTACCCCAAGGATACATATAGTATCACCAGATTAGAGCCGAGCAGGTCAAGCAAAGCTAGCGGGGATACGAACTAACCTCCCCCTTTACAAAACTCACGACTTTTCTTTGGGTGCAGGCACTTGGATTGCAAAATCATCCAACATACTATACACTCACGAGACAAACATTGTTCAGGAATACAACTCTCAAAAATGTTGCACTTACCAATATTTGCTATCTACCCACACCAGTGACATTCCTGTGTCACAATGTCTCCAGCAGTCACAATATCGCAATCTGCTATCAACTAAGAAAACTCTATTACCATTTGCCACTTTATTTCATTGCATAAGTCTGCCACTCTGCCTTCTGAGACTAAACATTGTCTCTATCTACATTATGCATTGCATAAGGCTACCATTCTGCCTTCCGAGACTAAACGTTGTCTCCATATGTATTATGCATTGCATAAGGCTACCATTCTACCTTCCGAGACTAAACGATGTCTCCATCTGCATTTCAACATTGCATAAGGCTACCATTCTGCCTTTCGAGACTAAACAATGTCTCCATCTGCATTTCTGCATTGCATAAGGCTACCATTCTGCCTTCTGAGACTAAATGTTGTCTCCATCTGCATTTTTGCATTGCATTAGGCTACCATTCTACCTTCCAAGGTTAAGATCTACCTCCATCTGCATCTGCATGGCTGAAAGATCGCCACAAACTGCATCTCATGGCTGAACGATCGCCACAAACTGCATCTCATTGGCTGAAAGATCGCTACAAACTGCATCTCACGGGCTGAAAGATCGTCACAAACTGCATCTCACGGGCTAAAAGATTGCCACAAACTGCATCTCATGGGCTGCAAGATCGCCAAATTATCCAAAGGCATCATCGTTCGAAGGCACCATCTTCATAGCCCGAGAACACCATGTCATGGTCTGAGGATCCCTTTTAATCTTTTGCATATCATTATTCAAAGGCATCATGGTTTGGAGGTACCACCCTCATAGCCCGAGAGCATCATTTCATGACCTGTGAATCCTTTATTGCACACTCTATGGCCCAGGACACCATGATCTAAGGATGTCATCCTAACTGTCCAAAGACAACCTTCATGGTCCAACGGGAATTTGCATCATGTTTAAATTTACGCGTGATACACGCTTGTATTTCTAATTGCAGGTACATCGGTGAGCAACGGCCATCTCAGCAGGATCGATCCCGCTCCAGTTCCCGCAGCCATATCAAACCTAAACATTCCCACAATCTACCATACACCCGACCCTAAATATTGCGTCCATTCTCGAAAAGTCTCTGTCGGCATCCTCCGCCGACGGATCCTGAACTACATATGGCCTGATTCTTGTAAAACCAGGGATATGTAGGCAGCTTAGAAGCCAGGGCATAGCTTAAACCTCTTCGAACCGTTCCGTTTGGTCAAAATTGGCCATCATATCTTTACTCGACAACTCTTTCATCCTTCCCGGGTAAACAGGGGCAGTTGTTGATACCCAATTGTTTCCCTATATATTTTCAATACGCAAAATACTTTTAAAATAGCATATGTATGCATATATAAGTATGTCCAAATGTTTTATTATTTTTTTCTTAATTTTTAAAGATTTTTAAACCAATTTATTCCCCTATTTTATTCATAAAAAACCCAATAATAATTCCCAAAATTATCATTTTTGGTGATTCATTTATTGTATTCTCATATTTATACTAAAATATAGCTAATATAATTTTTTCATATTTTGAAAAATTCATTTAGTATTTTTAAAGCTAAATTGCATACAATTGCAATATTAGCCCCTTTTAAGATTTAATTGTGTTTATATTTATAAAAATTAAGTCCAGTATTTTTAAATTGATAATTATGTGTTACAAATCATTTTATTACTTTTAATTTATTTTCAGGAATTAATTTACTATTTTTTATAAAATAAATGGGGAAAATGGCTATTTAAAATCTAGCCAGATTTCATTTCAATTGTAGCCTAATTCTACCCCAATTTAAACTAAATTACCCCGGCCCATTTCCTACTCATACCCAACCCCTAACCTAATTAAACCGACCCATACCCGGATCCCCACCTAACCTTTTAAATCTCAATCATTGATCATTTAGATCAACGGCCACTGGCTGCCCTTACCTTAATTAATCCCAAACGACCCCCAAAACCCTATCATTTGATACAATCCGCTGCCCTTGAACTCCTCTTCTCTCTCAAATTCTCTCTGAAACTATCATGAACCCCAGCCGTCGCCCTGTCACCCCACCTTAATATCTACCTAATCATGGCCCTCCGTGGTCATTTGAGACCTGTACCAGCCTTTCATGTCTCCTATGTGTTCGTTCTTAGGGTTTCAAGGCCAGACCTTGAAGGATCTTGGTCCGATCCTTGTCCGATTTTAGTTCTTGGCTCTTCTCCAGTCTTCTTTGACCTTTCTCTGGCCAGCCACGGCCGCTCGAGTCAGATCCTTGACTCTCCTGGTTAGATCGGTAACTTTCAGGGCCTTTCTCACCTTTTCTTGGTTTTCTGAAACCCCAATCTCTAAGATCATTCGATTTCTTTCAGATCTACTTTAGATCTATGCGTGCTTTGAATTTTTAAGCATTTTCTCGAAGTTTCTTCAACTTTGCTTTCAAAACGACTCTTTATCTTTTCTGATTAGGGTTTTTCTCTTAAGTAATTTCAAAATATCTTCTCTGACTTTAACATGATTCTGATTTTGCTATGTGTTGCTCATGTTGTTCTTTTATCTGATTTAGTATGTTGAAAACCCTATTTTCTTTTGACTGTTTGTTAGATAAGTGCTTATTTGGTTAAGTTTTTGTTTGATTTATTTGTTTACCATCTTTTAAGCTCCACCATTGTTGAAGGATCTATGTCTTTGGTTCTGAAACTGTTCGTTTGAATACCTGACTCGATTTAAAGTTCTATGTTTTAGAGCCTATTTTTCTTTATGTGATTCCTCTGATTCTGGGAAACCCTAACTTTTCAAAAGGTTTTTCTTATCTGCTACTATGAGACCTTCGCATGTACCTTATACTTTGTTTACTCCACTATCGATTCAATATGACTTGACGTACTTGACTAATATGCTTCGAATGTCTGCTTTACTACTGAACATTATGCCTATTTCTGAATGTTGTTTGTTTTGCCAATGGGTTTAGCCTCGGATGTCTGGTTTGTTCACTCTATTTATATGTTGAGGTTCCTTCTTTGATTGACCTTCAATCTTGTGACTGAATTCAAAACTTTTCTTTTGTGAACTCTAATTGCACTCGCCTGTTAAAGTTAATTGATTCCTTTCCTTATTTTGCCTTACTGAATCTTTTTCCAGAATAAGTATATTTCTGCACTTAGACTTGATTACTTACTCAGTAGTTTTACTGCTCCTTTTATGGAAACAATCAGTCTGCTTACAAACTGATTTTCTTTCCTTATTTTAAACATGTCACTACCGTTAAACAACGATTCCATAATTAAATGGGAATCACTTGGTTAATTGATTCTCACAGTTGATTGTTTCCATATTTGTATTGAAACTTTACCTATTACCTTATTTCTCACATGTTTTCAAAACTATAAATACTTTGCACCCCTCTTCTTTCAAACAGACGAACCATTTGAGTTCAGAACACACACTTCACTCAAACTCTCTCTCTCTTTTTCTCTGTTATTGCTTGTGTTGCTGCCTTATCTAGCTGGCTGAAAAACAAGGCTAGGCTATGGAAAACTTGCTTACTTTTTTCTTTCTGCATTTTCTTCTTTACTGGTATATTCTAATTAATTTTCCAGCATCAACGACAACATGTTTTCTTTGCTACTTCCTTCACACTTGCCTATTTCTGTTTGTGTTTTAATCAAGTTGCATTATTAAGCATGTTGTAATTTTCCCCTTCCTTTTTTGAATTCATGTTTCCCTTATTTATGAACTCTATGAATCCCAAACCCCATATTTGCTTGTATTCCTTGGTTGGTTTGAGGGCATGTCAGCATTAGACATTGATGTGCATGATCCAAACCTGACCCTTCCTGATCATATACTTCATATCCTCTTTATGTGTGTGTCCTCTGGTTGGTTTAAGGGCATGCCAGCATCATTTATTGTTGTGCATGTCTAGATTTTGACCCCTCCTAGGGTCATATACCACCTGCGATGTATTCCCAAACCCCTGACCCCTTTGTGCAATTATTGATGATGTATAATTTTAGTTTTACTACTACTGTTTTCCAAACTACCCTTACCCCCTTTACTATTCTCAACCCAGTTCTTAAACCACTCTCTGCTCCTGCACTTCCACTATACTCTTAGACTTAGGTTTTGTCCCTCTTATGTGAACCTTGTCTTGGGACTCATGAGCTCCCTCAGAACTTGGACACATGAGGGTTGGCCCTTCCACACTGCACTCATCTCTATTTGGCTATGCAACTTGGGTGTGAGCACTGCCCGGGGTCCCCTTGAGACCCATAGGGAACTTTGACACACTCAAGTCAAAGAAAGGCTTTGAAACAATGGCATTTGAGGTGGTTTATTCCATAACTCAGAGAGGAAGTCAAGAATCAGGCTTCCTCTGGTTGTAACTTTTCTTTTTATACTTCTTTGATGTAATTCATAATTCAGTTTGTAATAATTTGTAGTAAATACTGGGGCTGGCTAGTGAAAAGGGCTGGGTAATTATGCATGCTTAAGGGTAGAAATCATGCCAATAAGATCTGTTGCTTTAAATTCTGCATGTTTAACTCTGCATTTAGAAATCATGCCTATAAGATCTGTTGTTTTAAATTATGCATGTTTAACTCTGCATTTAGATACCATGTCTATAAGATCTGTTTTCACTAAAATTCTACATATTCTACATCTAGAAAATATGCCTATAGGATTTAAATTCTGCATACTTAAATCTGCATCTAGAGAACCTATCTATAGGACTTTTTTCTTAAATTCTGCATTTCCATGTTTAGACACCATGTTCTTAGGATCTAACTAGTTATAATCTGGCTTCATGTCCAATAGTTTAAAATCAGTATCTTTTATAGAAATCGTGTCTATAGGAATTGTGAGTAAATTCTGCCTGCTTCATTACCCGTTCAACTAGGTATCATGTATATAGGAATTAAATGAGCAATAATAGATATCATGCCTACACGGTCCGAAATCAGTCTAGTCTAAAATCAGTCCAATTCATACTGTTCTTAACTAGTTTTTAAACAACTCTCTCATTTTCTACTAATACAGTTTAGAGAGCATGCCTGTAGAATCTCAAATTGTTTGTTTTAAAATTGAACTACTTTGCCATATTCTGAACCAACTAGATATCATGTCTATAGGACCTCACACAAACACTTAGGCAAGCCTTAGGTGATAATAACAATAAAATTAAATCCGCCTTTTGTTAATTAGCAATTGCTACAACCAGCAGGCAGGTCTGATTCGGACTTCTTATCTGAGTTATGTAATAAACTGGTCTGCCTCAACAATTGAAACTTCCCTTACCTTAGTATGTTAAATTCAGACCTTAGATGTATGTTTAAGTCATGTTATTTATGTGCTTTGTTTGAGGAGGTATACATGAGCCTCTTATTTGTTTACATGTTTCCCCCTAATGTGCAGTCCCTATATGTTTTGTATGTTGCCTTAGCTTTTTCACCTTTAAAACCTAAAGTCATCCTAATATCCCTCCCCTTTAGGAATAGTAGTCCTAAACTCCTTCGGGACTGATAGGAAGGGACAGGTAGTAGCATGCAATAAAGGTCGAGACCCTTCTGCGCTTTAATACCTTAATGAGGTGGGAAAGGTAGATATGAATATGATGACCGGTGCGCTAATACCACGTGTATCCCCTCTTTTAAGGAGTGTCATACTGGGTATCACATTAATGTGATCCATATTAAATATAAACCTAGGACCCCTTGCCCTTTATTTGCAAACTTCTTTTCAAAACTCGTCTTTTAACTGCTCTCTTATGTGTTCAAATTTAAATCCCCTACTATTTGAGACTATACTTCTCTATTTGCTAAATTGCACAAATTCGCAAAACTGTCTGGCAGGGAACCACACTAGTGGATCTTGAGGGGTACCTAACACTTTCCCCTTAGGATAATTTCAAGCCTTTACCCAATCTTTGGTTATCAAACGAACTTAGAAGTGAACCCTTATAGGCGTCCTAATGCGCCTTAAATCATTAGGTGGCGACTCTTCAAATGCAAAACCCAGTTCCCAAAAGTAACGAGTTTTCCTACACCCGAAATATCATAAACCCGATCTCCTGATTGCATAAGAGGGAAAAAGGGGGGCGCGACACACCTGCTGACAATTGAGACACCGAGCTACAAATCCCACAATATTCTTCTTCATCCCCCTCCACCAATAATGTTGTCTCAAATCCTGATACATCTTCGCGACACCCGGATGAATGGAATACCGCGAGCTATGGGCCACCTCTAGAATCAACTCCCGAAGCCCATCCACATTGGCCACACATATCCGGCCCTCCATCCTCAACACCCCATCATCACCAATAGTCATATTTCTAGCATCATCGTGCTGAACTCTGTCCTTAAGGACAAGCAAATGAGAATCATCATACTGGTGCTCTCTGATGTGATCAAATAAGGAAGACCGAGAAACCACACAAGCCAATACCCGACTGGGCTCCGAAATATCCAACCTCACAAACTGATTAGCCAAGGCCTGAACATTAACTGCAAGAGGTCTCTCCCCAACAGGAATATACTCCAAACTCCCCATACTCACCGCCTTCCTACTCAAGGCATTGGCTACCACATTGGCCTTTCCCGGATGGTACAAGATAGTGATATCATAGTCTTTTAGCAGCTCCAACCATCTCTGCTGCCTCAAATTGAGATCCTTCTGCTTGAACAAATGGTGAAGGCTACGATGATCAGTAAACACCTCACAAGACACATCATACAAATAATGCCTCCAAATCTTCAACGCGTGAACAATGGCAGCCAACTCTAGATTATGAACAGGGTAGTTCTTCTCATGGGGCTTCAACTGACGAGAAGCAGAAGAAATAACTCTACCATCCTGCATCAACACACAACCAATACCAACTCTCGAAGCATCACAATACAATGTATAAAAACCTAAAGCTTATGGCAAAACTAACACTGGAGTTGTGGTCAAGGCAGTCTTGAGCTTCTAAAAGCTCACCTCACACTCATCCGACCACCTGAATGAAGCACCCTTTTGAGTCAATTTGGTCAAGGGTAATGCTATAGATCAAAATCCCTAAACAAATCGACGGTAATAACCTGCCAACCCAAGAAAGCTGCGAATCTCTGTGGCTGAGGATGGTCTGGGCCAACTCTGGACCGCCTTTATCTTCTTCGGATCAACCTGAATACCCTCACTGGACACCACATGTCCCAAGAAAGCCATTGAACTGAGCCAAAACTCACATTTGGAGAACTTTGCATAAAGCTTATCCTCCCTCAACCTCTGCAACACAACTCTCAAATGCTCCGCATTATCCTCCTGACTACGCGAGTACACCAGAATATCATCAATAAAAATAATCACAAACGATCGAAATAAGGCTGAAACACGTTGTTCATCAAATGCATGAACGTTGTTGGGGCATTGGTCAGCTTAAAAGACATCACAAGGAACTCATAATAACCATAGAGGGTCCTGAAAATTGTCTTAAGAATATCCGAGTCCCTGATCTTCAACTGGTAATACCCTGAATGGAGATCAATATTGGAGAACACACTCACTCCTTGAAGCTGGTCAAATAAATCATCAATACGAGGAAAAGGGTACTTATTCTTAATTGTAACTTTGTTCAACTGCCTGTAATCAATGCACATTCTCATCGTGCCATCCTTCTTCTTCACAAATAGAACAGGTGCACCTACGGCGACATACTAGGCCGAATAAACCCCTTATCAAGGAGTTCCTGAAGTTGCTCCTTCAATTCTTTCAACTTCGCCGGTGCCATATGATACGGTGGAATTAAAATGGGCTGAGTGTCCGGCACCAAATCAATACAAAATCAATATCCATGTTCGGTGGCATGCCCGGCAGGTCTGCAGGAAACACATTTGGAAAATCCCTTACAACCGGAACAGAATCAATACTAGGAGTCTCTGCACTGACATCCCTCACAAAGGCTAAGTATGAAAGACAACTTTTCCCAACCATCCGCTGGGCCTTCAAGAACAAAATCAGCCTACTAGGGATAAAATCAGTCGAACCTCGCCACTCAATCTGTGGCACACCAAGCATAGCCAATGTCATTGTCTTAGCATGACAGTCCAATATAGCAGGACACGGAGATAGCCAATCCATGCCCAATATCACATCAAAGTCAACTATACAAAGCAACAATAGGTCCATTTGGGTCTTTAGACCCTCAATAGTCACTACACACGACCGGTATACACGGTCCACAACTATAGTATCTCCCACTAGAGTAGATACACGAACAGATGACACAAGAGACTTACGGGGCGTATCCAAATAACGAGCAAAGTATGATGACAAATATGAAAAAGTGGAACCAGGATCAAATAATACAGAGGCATTTTTGTGGCAGACTGAGACAATACCTGTAATCACAACATCTGAAGCAATAGCATCTGGTCTGACTGGGAGTGCATAGAAATGGGCCCCCACCACCTAATCTACCTCCCCCTCTAGGGCGACCCCTAGCTGACGGACCCCCACCCCTAGCTGCCTGAACGGGCGGTGAAGTAACTGGAGCTGAAGTCGAGGGCTGACCCCTCTGCTAAGATGGACCCTCAAGAAGATGAGGACACTACCTCCTCATATTTCCAAACTCTCCACACTCGTAACAACTCCCTAGTGCAGGAAATGGGGACTGAAGGGAACCCCTAGCACCGGAGTGACCAGTAGAAGGACCTGACATGGAGGAACCCTGAACCAATGGAGCACGGGACGAACTCTGGGCTGGTAGGGAACTGAGTGATGAATGGCCCTAATGTGAGCTATGAGAACCATGACCCGATGACGCCCTACGATGAACTGGTCAAGCTGACTGAGCATGTCTGAATGGATGGCCTCTGCCGTGCTGAAACTGACCGCTCGAAGGAGCACCACCAAAACTACCATATCCCCGAGGTCTCTTGGCCTCCCTCTCATCTCGCTTTTGGCAACGAACTGACTCAATCTCGCGGGCAATGTCAGCAACATCCTTAAAAGTAGCACCTGACACCCTTTCCCTGGTCATGAGGATCCGAAGCTGATATGTGAGGCCATCAACGAACCTCTTAATCCTCTCTCGATCTATGTGAACCAACCAGACCGCATGACGAGCTAGTTCAAAGGACCGTATCTCATACTACGTCATAGTCATATTACCCTGACGCAACTGCTCGAACTGTATGTGCAGATCCTCCCTGTGAGACTGTGGCACATACTTCTCCAAAAAGAGAATGGAGAATTGCTGCCAGGTAAGGGGCACTGCATCAATAGGCCTATGCCTCTCATAAGCCTCCCACCAAGTAAAGGCAGCTACAGAAAACTAAAAAGTAGTAAATGCTACACCATTGGTCTCCAGAATACCCGCTATACGAAGAATCCTCTGACACTTGTTCAAGAAACCCTGGGCATCCTCGCCCTCTGTACCACTGAAAGTCAGAGACTGAAGTCTATCAAACCTCTCCAATCGACGCTGCTCGTCGTCAGGCATAACTGGTACCACATACTTCTGAGCTAGTGCAATCAGTTGGACTGGAGCTGCCCCCATTGTCTGATGTCCATGCACAACCTGCTCAGGTGTGCTATCAACGGGTGTCTGAGTACCTCCCCCGGCCTGAGAAGTAGCTGCGGTTGTAGTAACTGAGATCGCCTGAGCAAGGACAGTTCATACTGATAGAATCTGAGCTAAAGCCTCCTGAAGGCCTGGAATCAAAATAGGCACGGTCGGTGCCTGAGCTGGCAATGCTAGAGCGTCCGCAATTGGGACCTGATCCTGAACTGGGGCGGATGATGGATCTGCAGGTGCTACCCTAGATGCTGTGCTGGCTACATCTCTGCCCCTACCACGGCCTCGACTGCGACCTCGACCTCTAGTGGCCACAACTGGTGGTACTGGTGGTATTGGTGGTCGTCCGTCCTGACCACTAACACGTGTCCTTACCATCTATGAGAGAATAGAATAATAGAAGTTTAGTACTAGAATCAACAGATCGCACGATAGAATTTCAAGAATGTGAAGTTTTTCCTAAAGGTTCTGCAGCCTCCCGAGGATAAGTACAGACGTCTCTGTACCGATCTGCGAGACTCTACTAAACCGGCTCATGACTTGCGATACCTATGTAACCTAGGCTCTGATACCAACTTGTCACGACCCCGAATGTCCTGATCGTGATGGCGCCTATCACAGTACTAGGCAAGTCAACCCAACAAGTAACCACAGTGAATTCTTTTTATAAAACCATTTTTCTAAAACCGATTAAGTCTCAAATTCTAATATGAAATATGTAAATCAACGGGAATATGCGAAAATCAATACAAGATATACCAACACAACCCAAAAATTAGGTGTCACTAGTCATGAGCCTCTAAATACAACCAAGACACTATCTGAATAATACAAAATAAGTTCGAAACAACAAAATACTAAAATAGGAAGGAGGAAGGCAGGGCTGCAAACGTTGTGCAGGTACCTCGCAATCTCTGGTAAAGCTCTGAGAGTGCTGGAGGCTCTCACTATGATGCTCGGGCACCTGGATCTGCATACAAGGTGCAGGGAGTAACGTGAGTATTCCAACTCAGTAAGTAACTAAAGTAAATAAGGTATGAGTGCAGTGACGAGCAATTTAAACCATATAAGAGTTTTCAAGAGAAATATCATGTCAAAACCAGCAGTGTCATAGTCAGTTATCTCGTAAAACTTCAGTTTCAATTAAAACACTTTGAAATCATTTATTCAACATTTTTCAACAGAGGCTCAGTATTAAAAGAAGAGTGAAAGTAGCAAAACGTCATAAGCGGCCCCTCGGGCAAGGTATCACTCATAAGTACAGCCTCTCGGGCAAGCCTCACAGTCACTAGTGACTCAGCTCTCGTCAATCAATACTCACACTCAGCACTCCGGCTCATCAGATATCTCATAATAATAATAATAATAATAGTAATAACCGTTGCGGTGTGCAGACCGATCCATACTCTATAGTCGACTACGCTCACTGAGGGTGTACAAACTCCGGAGGGGCTCCTACAGCCCAAGCGTCATATCGTTGCGGCGCACAGCCCGATCCAATATATATATCGTTGTGGCGTGCAGCCTAATCCATATAAGTGTTGATACGGCGTGCAGCCGATCCATAATATATATATATATATATATATATATATATATATTATCCTCATCATTAGGTCCTCAACCTCTCTCAGTCATTAACTTCACAGCCAATCGGGCATATCAATGGAAATCAGGGAACTCAGCCCAAACAGTTTTCATATATTAAGAAGTATAGTGATGAAACTGGATTTAAACAATTAAACAGGTAAAACACAACAAAGGATATGCTTTCAAATAAATAGAGTGAGGAAAGTAGTAAAAATACCCTTAAGGGTCTAAACAGGTCGACACAAGGCCCCAAACATGGCGTACAACCCAAAATATAGTTTCATTATCTAAAATACGGGATATCATAAGATTTCAAATCAAATACGCAGCTTAATAGCTGCTACGTGATGGACCAAGTCACAAATCCCTACCGGTGCATGCACACACGCTCGTCACCTAGCATATGTGTCACCTCATTTATCAAAACAATACGAAATATCAGGGTTTCATACCTTCAGATCCAGATTTACAATGGTTACTTACCTCAAACCGGATGAAATACTACTCCGCGATGCCCTTGCCTCTCGACTCGGCCTCAACTCATGTCGAATCTATCCAAAATCAGAATTACAACATCAACATATGTTATGGGGACGAAGCCCATGCGAAAATAATCAAATTATATCAAAAATTCCAAAATTAGTCCAACCCGACCACCGGGCTCACGTCTCGAAATTCGATAAAAGTCATATCAATGGAATCCTTATCCTCCTACGAGTTCATACATACCAAGAATATCAAAATCCGACCACAAATGACCCCTCAAATCCCTAGATTCAGGTCTCCAATTTTCAAGCCCTAACTCCCCAGTTTTAGGCTTCAAATCCCCCAAATTTCATGCTTAAACTAGTAAGAATCAACATAGGATCGAGTTTTAGGTTCAATAATCTTACCTCAAAGAGGTTCTCTTGAATTCCCCCTTCAATCTCCCCCAAGAAGCTCCAAAACCGACTCAAAAATGGTGAACTATGGCCAAAAATCGCGAAAATGGCTTTTTAAACATTCTGCCCAGCGATTTAAAATTTCTTAATCGCGGTCGTAGAAAATGCCTCGCGATCGCAAAGCACAAAATTGACTGCCCTCATTTTAACCTTACGCAATCGCAATAAACTCCACGCGATCGTGGAGCTCTGCCTCTGCTAACTTACGCAATCGCAGTCCAACCCATGCGATCGCATAGAACAACCTCTCCACCTCACACCAGCTCCTTCTCTCTTACGCGAACGCGACGTTGAACACGTGTTCGCGAACAACAATCTCTCAACCAATCGCGATCGCATACTGACCTTCGCAATCGCACTGAACAAATTCCACCTCTGCCCCACATAGCCTACATGATCGCGGACCCTTCTACGCAATCGCAATGAACAAATGTCTGCAACAGACCTGAAGAAAAATTTGCAACTTTTCAAACATGAATTTGATCTGTTTAACCACCAGAAACTCAGCCGAGGCCCTTCGGACCTCAACCAAACATGCCAACACATCTCATTACATCATTCAAACTTGTTCCAACCCTCGGAACGCTCAAAATAACATCAAAACATCAAATTATCATCAGATTCAAGCCTAAGAATTCCAAAAATTTCCAAATTTCGCTTTCAATCAAAAGGACTATCAAACCTCGTCCGAATGACCTGAATTTTTGCACACACGTCACAAATAACATAGCGGACCTATTCCAACTTCCGGAATTCCATTCCGACCCCTGTCTCAAAATCTCCTCTATCAACCGAAAAACGCCAAAATTCCAATTTCGCCAATTCAAGCCTAAATCTTCGCCGGACCTCCAAAACACATTCCGGTCACGCTCCTAAGTCCCAAATCACCTCCCGAATCTATTTGAATCATAAAAACCCGATTCCAAGATTGTTTACTCACAAGTCAACTCCTGGTTGACTTTTTCAACAAAAGGCCAATTTAAGAGACTAAGTGTCTCATTTCCCTACCAAACCACTCCGAACCCAAACTAACCAATAGGATAACACATAATACAGCTGGAAAAAGCATAAAGAAGCATAAATGGGGAAAACGGAGCGGTAACTCATGAAACAACCGACCAGATCGTTACACATATTCTGGCAAGCATGTATTCGGACACCTTTCTAGTAAGCTCAAAAAATGAAGAAATATTTTTTTTATTTTAGCAAAACCAAATTTGGATTGAGCCTCACGTATATCTCGCGCATAGGAGGTAGGGAAAATCAACCCAGTTTGCCTTCAGGACCAATTTCTCATGTGCACGAAGCCACTCCCTTTTACTAACTCTTTACAAGCTCAACAAAGAGTAATTCAATATAAAGAGAAGAAACTTTTCACAACCAATGAGGGGCACTTTGTCTTTCATAAAAGATAAGTGAGAAAGAAAAGGGACCACAAATAAAACTTTGACTGTGAATTATTATTTATTAATAAAACCAACATATATGCCTTCACAATATTATCTTTCAATTTAACAAAAGGTATAATTTTGTTCCAACGAATGAATGATACTAACAGATGTCATCTTCAACTAACGGATGTTAGCTTGTGATCAAGACAAGAAAGAAATTGCATGATCTAAGTGGATCTTTCTTTGTTTTTGCTATGTTTTCTAATCTTAGTTAATTCGGCTGGCATTCTCTTTGACTAGAGTAGCGTGAACGGGTTAGAAAACAACGTTTGATTTTTTTAGCAAAAAGAACATGAAATGTTCTTGATCATATGTTGATATGTCAACAAAACCTCATTGGTTTTTCTTCTAAACTTTTGCGGGGGAATGAAATATTGAAAAGGGAATTTGTTCTAGATACTGAATTGGTTCTACCAAAAGTTAAAGCTCCAGAATGAAAAGAAATAGAGTTAATTTTATTCATGGTCATTGAACTTTTGTGTTTGTTACCTAAAAGTCACTTTTCTTTTTTTTGTTACGTAAAAATCATTCAACTTTGTGTTCATTACACAAAAGTCACTTTTATTTCTTTTGTTACACAAAAATCATTTTACTTTGCTCTAGTTATCACAAAAGTCATATTTTTACTTGAAAAGTCTATTATGCTCTAGATATTATGTAAACCTTCATATTTATGTAATACCTTCTATATTATATATTATATAATAGATTTTTAACTACGTATTTTATTTATAAATAACATAACTTAATATTATTTTATTTATTATTTTTATAATATATTCGTATATTTAATTTTTTCTTAACATTAATTTTCAAATATATTAGTAGCGTTATTAAATTTGTCAATAACTTTAATATATATTAGTAGAGAAATAAATCGGCAAGTACATTTCCGTGAGAAAATTCGCAGGTAAACAAACAAGAAAATGAGGAAAATATCATATGTTAATCTGAAGGAAAATCCATAGGTACTACATGTGAATTTAGCTAGGGATATTTTCTTGGGGATTTACCTGAAAAATTGGTTATTTGGAAAATTATATTTCTAGAAATTCGGAAAAACCATCCAAAAAATCGATCAAAGTTGGTCGGTAATGGCCAATAACCGTCCAAAATGCGACCACTACTGTGTGGTAGGTATTTTGAAGGTCGGAAGGGCATACCGACCAAAGTTGATTGGTAATTATAGACCAACTTTGGTCGGTCAATTAAATTCAAAAAAAAAAGAATTGCTGGAAAAAAAGTTATTTTATAACGCTACTAATATATCTTGAAAATTAACATGAAGAAAAAATTAAATATACGAATATATTATAAAAATAATAAATAAAATAATATTAAGTTATTTTATTTATAAATAAAATACATAGTTAAAAATATATTTTATAGTATATAATATAGAAGGTATTACGAAAATATAAAGGTTTATATAATATCAAGGGCATAATAGACTTTTTAAGTAAAAATATGACTTTTGTGACAACTAGAGCAAAGTAAAATGATTTTTGTTTAACAAAAGAAAGAAAAGTGATTTTTGTGTAATGAACACAAAGTTGAATGATTTTTACATAACAAAAAAAAGTGACTTTTGATTAACAAACACAAAAGTTCAACGACCATGAATAAAATTATCTCAAAGAAATAGATGGTGGTGGCATGTGATGATGGTTGAAGGAGGAACAGAATGTCTACGTTGATTGAGAAAGAAATTCCAAGTTAATCTCTGTTAGGAGAAAAAAGGTCAATTAGTATTACTGTACTTATAAACACATTGTTTTTTATTTAAGCTTAAATGTTCTAACACGAATAATACAAGGACTAAATTCAGAACATAGGGATTAATTTTCAAATACTTGGAGCTATAGATCTTACTGACATGATAAACTTCAAGTCTATTTTTAGGGTGTGTTTGGTATGATGGAGAATATTTTCCCATTTTTCACTGTTTGGTTGCACAAAATAATTGAGAAACGCTTTCCTAGATATCACATTTTCCTAAAATTTTAGGAAAATAACTTCCATAGAAAAAGTTAGGAAACTATTTTCCAAAAATTCTGTCTACCCTCACATCTAACCCCAACTCCCTCCCCCTTCTCTTTCATGCCCCACCTTTCCTGCCCTCTCTCTCCAAAAAGGCTTTTTTCCAGATTTCAGTTTTTTTTTCTTTTCCATCACAACCCACCCTGCGTCCCCACCTCTACCCCCACAAATACTTTTTTTTTACCTTTTTCTTGTATTTTTTAATTTTCTGTTTTTTTGTTTTTCTGTACTGCCAACCCCCATCCCGCGCAAAAAATAATTATTTTTTTTACTTTTTTTTGTTATATTTTTAGTTTTCTGTTTTTTCATTTTTCTACACCACCCACCCCTAGCCTCCCACCCCCGATTTTTTTTTTTTTTAGTTCTGGTTTTTTTATTTTACAATTTACAGGTTCGAAATTTACGAGTTCCAAAGTTATGAGTTCGGAGGTCTAAGAAATCTGTGGGTTCGGAAGGTTGTTGGTTCGAAAGTTTATGGCTTCATGTTTATTGTATATAAATTATTTATGAATAGTCTTGAGAAGTTATTTTCCGTAATTTGCGTACCAAATACCGAAAAATGAGTAAGATTACTACTTGTTTGCCAAGAAAATATTTTTCACAGAAAATATTTTTCGTTATACCAAACACACCCTTAGAGTCTCAGATTTACATTTTCTAGAGTAAAGTAACTTTACAATAATAAATTCTTTGTTTACAAATAACTGTTTAATCCTTTATTATAATAAACCCTTTGTCACAGCCCGAAATCCCAACCTCAGGGTCGTGATGGCACCTACATCCACATGCTAGGCAAGCCTACATGAGATAACTAAATAGCCAAATTTTAATAGTTTAAACAAAGTGATGATAATTAACGAGAGATAGGGACTCATTCTAATACAACACCAGCATAAGTAATGTAGTAGTATCTACTCTTAAAGATCATGAGTCATGAGTACACGAACTATTAGAGGTTTTACAAACAGAGTCTGAAATTAATACAACTGTTTCGAATGAAATGACAGTAAAAGAGGAAAGAGAAAGGGGACTCCAAGGTCTGCGGATGTCAGCAGATCTACCTCAAGTCTCCGTATGCGATAATCCAAGCTGACGCAGCTTACGCACCACTAGGACCAATACAAAAATCTGCACAAGAAGTTGTAACGACCCGGCCGGTCGTTTTGAGAATTTAAGCTTCGTTCAGCGGTGTAAGGTATGGAACAGCTTCATAATATGAGTATCTACTTGCATGCATGGTTGAATTCAGTTAACGGATGATTCAGAGTCAAATTGGAAGAAGGAATCTAGTTTTGGGAGTTAAGCGGTGAGGATTTGACCGGAATTGGACTTTGGAGTAAACGGCCCCGGAATGAATTTTTAATGATTCTAACAGCTTCGTATGGTTATTTTGGACTTAGGCGAGCATCCAGATTCATATTTGGAGGTCCGTAGAGTAAATTGAGGCATTTTGACGAAAATTGAAAAAGTTAAAGTTTGAAAAATGGAGAAGTTTGACCCACAGTTGACTTTTGGGATATCGGGGTTGGAATATGTTTCCGAGAGTTGGAACAGCTCCGTTGTGTCATTTTGGACTTGTCTGCAAAATTTGGCGTCATTCCGGATTGATTTGATAGGTTTCGGCAAGAGTTTAGAAATTTGAAGATTTGAAAGTTCATAAGTTCGATTTATGGTTTGATTTGTTGTTTCGGCGTTGTTTAATGTGATTTGTAACATCGAGCGAGTCCTTGTTAGGTTATGTGACTTCTTTATGTGTTTAGACGGGGTCTCGGGGTCTCGGGTGTGTTCCGGGTGGGCCACGGGTTATTTTTCCCATTTTTGGAACTGCTATTTTCTGCTTCGGGTATCCTCCTTCGCGATCGCGAACAGTATTTCACGTTCGCAATACCTTGTTTCTGACCACCTCTAAATCCTTCTTCGCATTCGCGTCCAACACTTCGCGTTCGCGAAGCCCTGCATTTTCCTTCTTCGCGTTCGCGTAGGTTCCTGCCCTTCTTCTCCGCTCTCGCAAGCTCATCATCGCGTTCATGATGAGCAACCTTGGCAGCCTTAACTTTTATTCTTCGCGAACACGGTACTCTCTTCACATTCGCGATGCACAAATTTCTGGGCAGACAGAATATATTCCAAAATCGAGGGTTTCACCATTTTCATCACATTTTGACTTCTAGAGCTCGGCGATTTTTGGTGGGTTTTTCACGAAATTTGATTGGGTAAATGTTTTTCAACTATAATTAAATATATTACATGAATATCTTTATTTTATCATTTAAATTGGGTTTTGGGTTGGGGAAGGAGTTGGTTTTGAAGAAAGATTCTAAAATGAAAAATCGTGATTTGAGGGACCAAATGGCATTGGAATTTGATAAATTTTGTATTGTTGAAATCGTATCGGAATGGGTATTCAGTTTTTGTAAAATTTGTCAGGTTCTGAGGTGCGGGCCCGGGGGTCGACTTTTGGACCGATTTTTAGAATTTGATCAAGATTGAGACTTTATGATCCGGAATAGTCTCTTATATGTTTTATTTGTGTTTTGAAGTTAATTTGGTTAGATTTGAGCTGTCCGGAGATCTTTTCACCCGAGAAGTGCATCTTAGAGTATCGGTTTGTCGTCTTTGAGGTAAGTATCTTGCCTAACCTTGTGTGAGGACTTCCCCTAGGATTTGAGTCTTCTATGATTGATTGTAGTTCGTGTACGCAAGGTGACGAGTGCGTGCTCGGACTTATCTGTGAGAAATTGGTCTTTTAGAGTTATTAGATCTTTATATTCACTGTGTATGAATGTGTTCCTGACATGACTGAGTTTCCTAATTACTAGTTTCACATCTACATGTTTAATTGGAAATAATTGCTTCATGATTCACTCTTATTGCTTAACTGACCCTATTTGATTTAATTGAGGAATTTTTCCTCTCCTATTGTCATACTATTTTTTTGTAGATGTTTTTCTTACTTGAGAACCATTAGCATCCTTCCTGAAACTTTGTTTAGTCTTAAGTGAAGCTAAAGATCACCTCTCCCTAATCGAATTGTCGAATATCCTCGGAATTTGTCCAACCTTAATAAGGAGTTAGATAATCTATACCCTTGTAGACTTGCCCTTCTTTGGGTCTACTTGACTCGCGTTGATTTCCTCATTATTGACTTGTATATTGGGGGATCGTCGATATACGCTAGCTCTCCTGTGTTAAATTATTTCCTTTATGTCATCATTCTTTTCTATGGTTATTTCTTGTGAGCTAGTCCTACCGTTTCCTTGTGATTTATAGTCCTTAAGTTTATTACTTGTCTTACCTTGTATTATTGTCATTTTTGCTGTTGTTATATGTATCGTGGTGGTGTATGAGCTTTTTGTTATGCTGTGACTATTATTTCTGTTAGTTGGGTTGCGTATTTACTTTTGGGACTACGGGACTATACCCGGGAGATTCCCCTGCATATATATTGATTTTGGCTGTAGTGCGGGATACCAAGAGATCCCCAGCACATATATTAAGGATACCAAGAGATCCTCGGGATACCAAGAGATCCCTAGTACATATATTGAGTATACCAAGAAATCCCCAGCACATATATTGAGGATACCAAGAGATCCTCGGGATACCAAGAGATCCCTAGTACATATATTGAGGATACCAAGAGATCCTCGGGATACCAAGAGATACCTAGCACATTTATTTACGTTTGGGACTACGGGACGATATCCTGGGAGATACCCTATTAAGATCATTGTGTTCTGAGTTGATGTTTCATTGATTCTATCCCTGTGTAAGCATTATGGGTGTTGTCCGTTCCATTCCTTATAGTTACTAGTTGGTGCGAACTATGTTAGGACACTTGCACAAGCATACATGCGGTTAATCACCCCTATCGGGTAGGAGACTCTTTGAGATTTCTGAGTATAGACGCACCCCTTGTTTATTTTCCTTCCATGTGAGGATGACTCTTTGGGCACGTGAGTTGTCAGTATGATTATGAGGGGTGATTAGGGCACAAGATGCCAAGTGTTAGGGTTCAGGTATTGAGACCCGTATTGTATGATTATGAGATGAGGTGTCACAGGGTGACTTATATTCGGAAGATTTTCTTTTTTGGAAAAGATTGTATTTGAAAGCATTATTTTGAAAGAAACTCTTTTGAAAAGGACACTTACTTGAAGGAAGTATATTTCAAACTAATTTTTATCACTTGAAAAGAGTTTGATTATTTGATTGATGCTTGTTGTTTAAGACTCAAGGTGAGGGCTGCCGTAGTTGCTAAGTTATGACTTGCCCTTACTGTATTTGTGATTTCGAGTTGGGTTGTATTTTTTTGTTCACTTTTATGATCTTTATTATGGTTTTTCCACCATTACTTGTTGTTTCCTTTCCTTATTGTATTTTTTGTATTGTTAGAAATATTGCTTAGTCTTTTATAGATATCCTGTTTGGTTCTTTTCTATACTTATACTTGTTCTGCTTATTAGACCAGTAGGTGTCTTGATTGTTCCTCATCACTACTCCACCGAGGTTAGTCTTGATACTTACTGGGCACCGATGTGGTGTGCTCATACTACACTTCTGTACTTTTTTTGTGCAGATCCAAGTATTGTTCGCTAGTAGCTGTGCGGATTCTTGCCGAGGAGACTCAGGGTAGTCCTGCTGCTGCATTCGCATGCTTCGGAGTCACCTTCCTATTTTATATTCACATTGTTGTACTTATTTCCATACAGTTGTGCTTAGAAGTTGTAGCGAAATTCTGTAGAGCTTATGACTTGTACTACCGAGTTTTGGAAAGTTGTTCATTGTATAAAGGATTCATCTTAGAAGAATTCTAGTTGTTATTAGTTATTGTTGTTATTCCGCATTTTAGTAGGCTTACCTAGTCCTTAAGACTAGGTGCCATCACGAAACCCAACGAAGGGAAAAATTGGATAGTGACAGAAGTGCAGAAGCATAGTATGAGTACAACCGACCCAATGTACTTCGTAAGTGTCGAGCCTAACCTCGATGAGGTAGTGACAAGGCTATGACAGGATACTCATGAAATTAAACATGTACAACAGCAACAAAATAGAGATTCAGGAGACATGCAAATAGGGAAAAGATAAAATAATTATAACAGGTGTGACAACACAAGATAGCCAAATAAATCATCAACCAATGAGGACAGATAAACATACGGTATGAAGATGGAACGGCATCACCCTTCATGTTTTTACTCTCATCATTACCATGTGTTTACCGTGAAAATGGTAATAACAATTAAATTTGTTGATGGGACTCTAAAAATACGTGATCTATTTTTATGCTGGTTTTTAAGCATTCGATGCTATATATGTGAAGATAAAAGATGAAATACGAGCTAAAATGGAATTATAATCGAACCAAGAGGATAGCTATTCTGGCCTAGGATTGACCGATGAGGGGCCTCGAGGTCGATGCATGGGCTCGGGCTTGAGCTATCGGAGATAATTGGGAAAGGGCTGATAGTTAGGATATAACTAAAGGAGACTCTTTATGGCCAATGACGAGTAACAAGTGAAGAACAAGTATGAAGGCAATAAATATGAGCATTAATATCGAGAGAGTAAGTTGGAGAGAAAAGAGAGAGAGAGAGAGTTGTTATTTATCTTGTGTAGAATAGTTGGAGAAACAGCGGGGGGCTTTACAAAATGGCAAGGATTCCCTTTATATAGGAGGGGAATCCCAGCATAGTACAAAATGCATTAATTGTAAAGGTATGGAGATAGGACGGCTAGACATGACACCAGGCTCTGTCAATGCTATCTGCTCGTCTTGGGAACTCGTCGTCCCCGGCATCGTCTTTCGGTCGGGCGTAAATGGGCGTCGAAGGAGAGAACTCAACAACGACCCTGCTGCCTCGAGATCCCGAGATGGCTTCCCGAAATGCCTTAATGACGGGGGAATTAGACTCCCCGATTTCACCGTATACAGATAGTCTCTGCGTTTGCTAGAACGAAGTAATAGGAAACGATTTTGTGTCGTCGTTCTGAGGGCATCATTGCCATGTCATCATCCTATAATAGTATTAAATGCCATGCCCCAAAAAACTGTGCAAGGGTCGCCGTCAAATGCGATTATTGAGGAATCCACGAACCGCTATTGCCTCGTCCTTTCCGCTGCCCAAGTGGTTCCTATAAATATATCGACTATTTTATAATCCTTATCTTCGTAGCATATTCAAATTCACGAGTCCATACCCATCGTCTTTTACACTCTTCTGTCTTCCTTTCTGAGAGAAAATTTTACCATTGATATGACCAGGACTTCTAGAACGGTTCCTCGGCAAAATAAAGTTGTGTTTTCATCTCGGTCGTCTAAGGAGAGAGCCAAAGCGATGCCCACTTTGGAACAGTGCACTCCCTCCAAGCTTGATATGTCAAAAGATTTTACCATCGATGCCACTTCATCCACACTGAGCCGATGTGAACATGTGTCTCGATACATTAGTGTCGTGACCAACATAGAAACGGTGAGGACAGACTGCCGATGGAGCGAGGCAGTGGAGGTGGAGATTCCCGACCCCGATGAAAATATAACGTACTACAAGGTCGGCTTCCTTCATGTGTATACCTTCCCGTTCACCTTGGGTCCTGATGATTCCTATGAATCCCCACCCCCAGAAATAGATCCGGTTATCCTTGATTTTTGTGACAAATATCAAGTGATGCTCCGTCAGATCTATCCTTCTGTCTGGAGGATAATATTGATGCTTCGTCATTTTACTGAAGGGGTTAGGGGCAAGACTTTTACCCTCATCCATTTGATTAGGTTGTACAACCCTCGATTTTATCGAGGTTTGATCAGGCTCCATAATCGATCCAAAATATCATTTTTCTCGAGCACCAACAAGGGTAAGGACCAAGGATAGATGAGCAGGTTCGTCCGGGTAAGGACCTCAGACATCATTCCGGCCCGGAGGATGCCTTTCCCGGAGAGATGGAACACACAGCGTAAGCGATTCTCCCTTGACCATGTTTTGTAATTTTCTTCCCTTTCCCCCGGAATGATGACCTCTTTGTCGTTTCACTCAGCCACTGCTTGGTACCCCAAGGCGATTTCAAATTTGCCAGGGTGGATCAAACGGTTGGACACCGTGTTCCCATATCATGTTCGATCTTGGACCGACCTGGCCAAGGAGCGATGGGTGGCCAAGAATCATTGTAAAGCTTCTTTGTTGTCTATGTCTTAGATTCGCGTTTCTCCCTGCATCCCTCATGTTAACAAATTATGGTTATCGTGCTTGTGCAGGCCTTGGCGAGAATATGGAGATGAGGTCACCCCCTGGTGGTGAAATGGAGGTTTCGGAGCCCGGAAAGGGCAAGAAAAGGGAAAGTAAGGCGGTTGTTGACCCTCATATGGCAAATAAATCCAGGTCACTCGGGTATCAAGCCGCTACTAGGATCTCTGCTTCAGCTTCAAGGGCAAATCCTGATGCTGAGGATGAGGATGATGATGAGTGCCAGTTAGCACGGAGGACGAGGTCGCACATGGGAGCCTCATAGGTGCCTCGATCGGAGGTTGCTGAGTTTGGGACAACCGACTCAGATCGGTCTCGCAGACCGGAGACCCTTGAGGAGGGTGTTAGTGTGGCCTCAGATCGCATGATCGGGTTTGGTGCAGTTTCCGTTGGGGGGACCGCTGCCATCGATCCCGAAGGGTCAGGGCCCAGAGCTTTTCAGGAGCAGGGGTTTCCTTTTGGGGAAATCGGCGACATAAATGATTTCATCTTGTGATTTTAGGTTTTGTCAGGGGAATTGAGGGACGCTCAAGAAGCGAACGCCGTCAAAGCAGGGATTCCTCTCAAAGGGGGAGGCTCCCTTGCCAATATTTTTGACAGTGTTAGCGATAGTGTTGGTCTTGACGTTCCTGGCGCCGTCAAGGCGGTGGAGGGACTCATGTAGTAGGTGATGGCTATCTTTCATATATTTCTTTTAGTCTTGGGTGTCATTCTTCATTTTTCTAACTCTCCCACTATGCCCCAGTGCAAGGATATGTATGATCATGCCCTCTTTCGGCTCCGCGAGGAGCTTTCTTGCCATGAAAAAGAGTGTAAGAAGCTTACCTCGATGCTACAAGATTCGGAGGCTCACTCTACCCGAGGAGAGAAAGAATTAGGAGAGCTCCAAGCTTCTTTGGAGAGAGCACTCCGGGAAAAGGCTAATCTCGTTGCGCAGGTATTTCTCCCTGCTTGTACCCGACCTTTGCTCCCATATTCCGCCACAAATTGGCTTACCTTTTGTCACACCTCCTTTTTCGCCCGCATCGCCCGCGAAGGGGCACGGAAGGGAGTTTTATCCAATTAAAGGACAATCGAATCGGGATTTATTTATTTATTTCAGAGTCGCCACTTGGGAGATTTAGGGTGTCCCAAGTCACCAATTTTAATCCCGAATCGAGGAAAAGAATGACTCTGTATTACAGTCCGCGAACCAGAAATCCGGATAAGGAATTCTGTTAACCCGGGAGAAGGTGTTAGGCATTCCCGAGTTCCGTGGTTCTAGCACGGTCGCTCAACTGTTATATTCGGCTTGATTATCTGATATAATACATATTATAATTTATGTGCTTTTATCAACTTTAAACAGCTTTTATTATTATTATTATTTAGAATTGCAACGTCGTGAAAATGCGTTTCGAACCACATCGCAATCAATGCACCCATGGTTGTTGACACGTTTTGACTCCGTTGAGATTTGGATTTGGGTCGCATAAATGCGCACCCGAGTTTAGGGATGTAGTATTATTAAAATCGTGCCTAAAGAATCTAACGCTTTATTACTTTGGAGAAGGCCGTGAAATTTGCTAAATGGCCCATCTCGAAATCTAAGTATTCAATTAAACATTTATTGAGGGCCCCGCAATTGGTGCGTTTTATTGGGCGAGGCTCATCTCATTTATTTTAAAAGGACAATCCTAAAATGCCTACATTTTTCTCTATTAAATTTGTCTCTACAAAATGAAAGAGAAAAAGGTCTTAATTTATTTACATGCTTGAGTTGTTATAGTTGGGTTTCGAAAATGATTCATAAAATCTGAAAATGATGCAAGCAGGGCAGTCCGTTGCCAATGCGGGCCCAGGCCCAACGTGTATGGCCTAAAACTGGACCTGGGCCATCTTATTCACATGTTACTACCTAGTTACATTATACTAGGCATGTTCACAGTTTGTCAAATTAAAGAAAAAACTTGGCAATCTAATTTTAATCCTAGACCATTTACATGCTGAAATTGACCAATAGTATATAACTAAACAATATTCCTACAAGTTCCGAAATGGTCTATTCGTTTAATGAACTAACTGTTGAATGTTTAAAAATAGTCTAAATCAGCTAACATGCTTTTTGAGACATGATAATCATCCAACAATAACAAATTAACTAGACAGAGTTACTACACCATTTATTTATTTTTTAGGCAATACATAGATAGTTCGTCCGTTAAGCTATCGTCAGATGTTCCACTATATATATTAAACAGCTACATGATTCTAATTAGAGTAAGCTAAATAATTTATATATACAAATAAAATTCAGAATATAATTAAAATAAATTCAGAACTTCAACTCTTCATTTCGTATTCATGCTTCATGTTTCAGTTAACAGTAACCAGCGTGTCAGTTGTGTACCTGATATTGGAAGCAAAAGAAATGGGAGATCAGCAGAAATTCAGTAGCATACAACAACAGCAACACCCAGCAACCAGTAACAACCAGCAACGAGAAACCAGTGACAGATTTTAAAATCAAGATAAAAATCCAGAAACACCGACAACAATCAACGGACAGAAGCCAAGGGAATCTTTTTAGATTTGAAAGACTAATTAATGTTTAACCCTTAATTTCTGAATCCGTATATCAGAATATTTAGATTGTATATCAGGTGTATACTACTCTCTCTTTTAATTTCCAGAATGTTTTTATTTGTATTTTTGGAAGTCTTAATATTTTCTGAATTTTTCTCTCTCTTCAATATTCAGCTCCCTATTTTTTTTTCAATTCTGTCCAAGTCCCCCTATTTATTACCATCTTTCAACATTTTTTTAAAAAATTAAAACTCACTATCTTCCACTCATCCCCCTTTTAATCTCACTACCTAATGTTTTGTCCCCCACTACATTAAACAAATACATTATTCCCCCCATTATATCTTGTCCCCCATGCCTACATTATATTATTTCCCCACTACATTAAACAAATACCTTATTTAAATGTTACACTAGTACCCTACTGGACAGACCACTTAAATTGACCATTTCAGACTTTTTAAAAACCCCAAAATACCCCTGAACTACTAAAATTACTATCCTACCCCAATCCCCTTTCAATCTGTACTAAACCCCATCAACTATAACCAATTAACCTAATAAAACTCAATCAATTGATCACATTAAACCAGCTTTTTACTTCAGTTTCTCATCAGAATACTTAATGGGGTTTCAAAACATATGCATATGCCTGGTAACATGGATTCAACAGGAGATTCTCAAACAAACCCCAGGTAGCAAATCAAATGAGATTTCCAGATCCTACATCGACTTCTTTAACTCTTGAAATAAAGGAAGAAGAACCAACAGTCCCAAAATGTATTATATTGAAGTTCTGATAATTCAATTAAGAACTGATGCATACTACGACTGATTACGGATTAACATAGATAATTTTCAACAAGAAAAACCACTGATCGAATCACAAACGAACTATACGAGTAAAGGAAACGCGAACTATGAAAATATGCCTCGCTAATTCAGATTCATTCAAATTGAAAGATAAAAATCTTAACCTAAGAGATACTTCAACACCTTTGCTAATTGAATATGCTCAAACAAATCAAAACAGTGAATAAAGGATTCAAACAATAAAATGACAGATTTGAACTCAAACCTCAGACCGGAAATGAAGAACAACGAACTCAAATCGAAACTCAACTGAACCTCAAATCAGTGGCAAATCGGCCCGCTCCGTTTAATCGGAATACTCGATCAACTAACTTCAACTTAATGGCAACTCGAACTCGAACTCGACCAATTGCTTCTGACTCTGGAGCGAAGACTAACTCGAACTCGAACTTGAATTCGACCAATCGCTGGTCACTGGCGTGTGAGTGATGAGAGTGGTCGTTGGTGTGAGGAGACAGAAGAAGAAAAAATGACGCAGCAAGGGGCGGAGCTCGGCGTGACTGGTGGCGTGGGGGTTGTTTAGCGACGCTGCTCAACTGGTGGCAGCGATGGAGCGACGACGAGCTGTGGTCGTTCATGGCGGAGTGACAGTGGGGAGGGCTGCCATGGTGGTTTCATTTGAAGCTAGAGCTTGGAGGGGTCGTTCATGGCGAGGTTCTACCCTCGACGAAGAAGAAGAAGAAGAAGAAGAACGACGCAGAAGGAGGTGGTCATTTGGAGCTGGTTCGACGGAGATGGGACGGAGAAACAACGGGCGACGGAGGGGGGGTGGTTCGCTGGTTGAAGATGAAGGGAGAGGGCAGCCATGACTGCTAGACATTGAGCGACGATGGTGGACGATGGTGGTCGTTCATGTCGCTGCTGGAACTTGACGAAGAAGAGGGCAGCCATGGACGAGCTTCGAGCTCGACATGGAGAAGATGAGCTTCGTGGTGTTGTGTATGTGTGAGTGTGGCGACGAAGGAGATGGTGAAGGGGAAGAAGACGGAAGGGCGGGGGGGCAGCCATAGCTGCTAGGTTTTTTAGAAGAAGAAGATGGAGGGGGCGGGTAGCTTTAGGGCTTTGTTTTTTTGTTCAAGAATGAAAATAGAAAGGGTGGGGTGTGGTTATAGGTTATGGACTGGGTCGACCCGGTTTGAAATGAACCGGGTAGGAGGGGAAGGTTGGTTATCTTTGGGCCTGTGACTTAAAATTGAAGAAAAGGCCCAATCCGATCTCTTCTATTTTTATCCTTTTCTATTTATTCAATTTCCTAAATAACAATAAAGCTAGAATGCTAAGATCAAATTATAAAACCCAAAATTTATCTGGAAATATCAATCAACTCTTAATAACAATTAACACACAACTAAATAGCGACTAACGAGAAAATCACACAATTTGGACATTAAGAGCTAAAAATGCAACGTACATTATTTTTTATGATTTTTTCATTTTGTAAAAAAACTCAATTAATAATTAAACGCAAATGCGACATATTTTTATATTTTTTATTAATCTAATAAATAAGCATGCGCAGACAAAAAATACAAATAGTTATCCGAAAAATGCTAAGAAATTCAAAAAATGCACACAAAAGAAAATCGTTTTTATTTTGAATCTTTGGGAGTAATTCTCATATAGTGCAAAAATCACGTGCTCACAGCTGCCCCTCTTTGTCCGGAAACACGAAGGGTTTTCGTGCAAAGATAAAGTGAGCGGATATGAGCAATTTTTGCCCGTCTGAGTACTCCGTGTGAAGCATTTTTTGAAAAAGTTTAACCGAACCTTTGCTTCCAAGGTTTCCTACATATCCATGGCTAAAAGGGAATTAGGTTAATGTAGTTCGGGAAGTTTTGGTAGCTGGGACTACCATGGGACTGCAATTTGCTGTTACTGTTGCTGCATGTTGTTATTACTACTTACCGATCTCCTTATTACACCGTGCTTAAAAGAAAAATCAAGAAGCTAGGCTAGACTACGGATTACAAGATCCCATCTATCTTCCATTTGTTCTTGATGCCTTGCTTTCTTGTCGGCTTGCGTCTATTCGGTGCTTCTTTCTTCCGAGAACTGACGGGGATGACACCGGCCTCTTGCTTTCCTGAACACCAGTTTGCATCTTTTTGTTCTGTCCGCATGAGGATGCGGCTTCCTGCATTATGCTGTGGATCTTTTGTTGTAACCTTCTACCTTTCGGTAGGTTACAAATTTCCAGACCTGAAATGTAAAGACTGAAAAATATTCCCTTATTATACAGATGGGCGCCTAATTGGTAAAGACATGAAAAGTATTCCCTTGTTATACAGGTGGGCGCCTAATGGTAAAGACATGAAATGTATTCCCTTGTTATACAGGTGGGCGCCTAATGGTAAAGACATGAAATGTATTCCCTTGTTATACAGGTGGGCGCCTAATGGTAAAGACATGAAATGTATTCCCTTGTTATACAGGTGGGCGCCTAATGGTAAAGACATGAAATGTATTCCCTTGTTATACAGGTGGGCGCCTAATGGTAAAGACATGAAATGTATTCCCTTGTTATACAGGTGGGCGCCTAATTGCTAAAGACATGAAATGTATTCCCTTGTTATACAGGTGGGCGCCTAATGGTAAAGACATGAAAAGTATTCCCTTGTTATACAGGTGGGCGCCTAATTGGTAAAGACATGAAATGTATTCCCTTGTTATACAGGTGGGCTCCCAACTTCAACCAACAACTTTGAAAAATAAATCGTCATTCTGTTCTTCAGGGGGGATCCTGAACTCAACAACAACTTTGAAAATAAAATGCCATTCCTTTCTTCAGGGGGGGCTCCTGACTGCTACAAAATAGATAAAACAAAGGAAATTTTCTGCCCCAGTTTGCACTAGGAAGATTTGTGAATTGTTAGCAATATTGTAAACCACTTATACTATATGCAATGGTGAGAGTAAACTAACGACTAGGCCAGGATGTGCGTCTCCTAAGAGTAAAACCCGAAACTCTGACGAGCAAAATGCGTTTGCTAAAAAAATAAAACCTGAATGAACCAAACTAGGAAGTGCGTCTCCTACGAGTAAAACTTGTATGAACCAAAATCAGGAAGTGTGTCTCCTAGTGGTAAACTCTCATTTTTAGGAAGTGCGTCTCCTAAAGCAAAATATAACCCAAAAGACCCAAACTAGCAAGTGCGTCTCCTAGGGGTGAAACTTTAATGATTTAAACTTAGGAAGTGTGTCTCCTACGAATGAACTTAAATGAACCCGACTAGGAAGTGTGTCTTCTAGGAGGAATTATCAATTTAGGAAGTGCATCTCCTAAAGCAAAAATATATCCTGTACGACCCAGACTACAAAGTGCGTCTCCTAGGGGTAAAACTTCAATGATTCAAACTAGGAAGTGCGTCTCCTATAAATGAATTTTAAATGAACCAGACTAGGAAGTGTGTCTCCTAGGAGGAAATCTCATTTTAGGAAGTGCGTCTCCTAAAGCAAAAATATAACCTGAACGACCCAGACTACGAAGTGCGTCTCCTAGGGGTGAAACTTCAATGATTCAAGCTAGGAAGTGCATCTCCTATGCATGAAATCTTAATTTAGGCAGTGCGTCTACTATGCCTGAAAATAAACTTAGGAAGTGCGTCTCCTAGGGGTAAAAATAAACTTAGGAAGTGCGTCTCCTATGGGTAAAACTTTAATGATTTTAAACTAGGAAGTGCGTCTCCTATTAATGAAATCTTAATTTAGGAAGTACGTCTCCTATGCATGAAATCTTAATTTAGGAAGTGTGTCTCCTATGCATGAAATTAAACTTAGGAAGTGCGTCTCCTAGGGGTAAAAATAAACTTAGGAAGTGCGTCTCCTAGGGGTAAAACTTTAATGATTTTAAACTAGGAAGTGTGTCTCCTATGAATGAAATCTTAATTTAGGAAATGCGTCTCCTATGCATGAAAATAAACTTAGGAAGTGCATCTCCTATGGGTAAAAATAAACTTAGGAAGTGTGTATCCTATGGGTAAAACTTTAATGATTTTAAACTAAGAAGTGCGTCTCCTATGAATGAAATCTTAATTTAGGAAGTGTGTCTCATATGCGTGAACCATTTCCTTCTTCCTGAATTACCTTTTTACAGAACTGCTTTCCTTAAAAACTTGTGTTATCTTCCCTCGAAACTGCTGGGGATAACACTACTGGGGGATTTGTTTACTTACCTGTTGGGGGATAATACTACTGGGGGAACTTCCTTTCTTCCCCTTTTTTCCAAAACTACTTCCTTCAAAACTTTTCTCTCTCAACATTGCTGGGGATAAAATGTTATCTGCTGGGGATAACGTTGTCGAGGATAACACTGCTGGGGGATTTTGATTCCTTCAAAACTAGTGCTTCACTCTTCTGAAGGCTGCTGGGAATGACACTGGCCTTTTGCTTTTTCCGAGCACAAGTTTCATCCTTTTGTTCTGTCCGCTGGGGAACAACTTCCTTCATTAAAACTTGTTATTCTGGGGGTAACACTGGTTCAAAGACCATTTCCCTTGAGACTGGTACTATCTTTATTCTTCCCCAAATGGGTACCTGACTTCCAGAAAATTTTCTAAATGAAAGGAAAATTTTCTGCCCCAGTTTGGTAATCTCTCTTGTGCCATGCATTTCCGTCATCAATGCCATTTCCTTTACCTGTTTCAAATCAAACAAAATTTGTTAGTTTAAAACGTGGTGGTTGGTTGCGATACTCCTCTGGGGATGGCTTTTCCTTTTCTCCTTCCCTGCTCTCTGTTCCATTACACTATCAAAACTTGTTTGGTATGATATTATTTGCTGGGGATGATAATCCTACTGGCCTTAGAACGACTCGCCCTGCTTTGCGTCGTTCGGCTATCTTGAAACTTGGGTGATAACTTCCGACCTTATTGTCGATTCCTTATTCACCAACCTCTCAACGTTGTTTTCCATCTGACCATGTATCTTTTCCAAGATAGCTGATTCCCCTTGAGGATTTTGCAATGTTTTGCTGATAAACCACATTCTTTTTTCTGCTGGGGATATCCCTCTTCTTTTGTGGCATAGCTCGGAAACTGGCATTTCCACGACCTTTTAGTCTCATATGAATTTCCCAAATCATGCCCATTGCTCTTCGCGCTGTTCTTTCTTGATTTTTCTGCGGGCTTTGGCCTTGAGGTCTATAACCTTTGATTTCAGCGGGGATATCCCTCTTGACACTCGTCCATCTTTTTGTCAATCACCTTTTGCTGGGGATATCTTTCTTGACATTGGCCTCACGCTTGTTCCTTCCTAACTTAGACCATTTGGATGTTCTAATCGGATCTGGTCTTGCATAATTGGAAAGCTGATGGCAGATTTTGAAGTCATTTCTCACTTGTTCTGACCAAACAGACTCTATTGGGGAATTTTTTCTATGAAAGGAGGAAGATAAGAAAAAAGAACAGAATAAAAGACAAAGGAAAGAGATGACTACCTAACGAGGAAACTATAAAATAAAAACCTATCAAATGTGAATACCAACTCTAATGGTCATGATATGAGCATATGGCCTATCCTCTGCCGTTAATCGCCTTTCACAATTTTTTGTCTGGTGATTTCCATCTGATTCTCAATCTTTATTCGACTTGTAGTGCCTGAAGGGTTTTCACTATTAAGCCTCTCTCATTTTGGTTTTTCTCTCAGCTTTCATCGCCTTATGGTGTCCGTGAAGATTTTCATCGATAAGACTCTCTCATTTGTATCACTTTCCAACTGAGGATTTGGAGTGTTGCCGATATGACTCTCTCTGCTAGGGATTCTTTTCGTCTATCAATTCATTTCCAATCCATGATCCTTTTCTCTATTGGGAATCGGGGTGCTATCCCCGACTTCCGTTTGTATGACTTGGCATCTTTCAAAGACTGGTCAAAAGGTCTTTCTTTGCACCGTAATGTGGGGTTTTGGATAGGGCTAGAAAGAAAGGGTATTAGCGGCTCAAAACAAATCAATTTAGGTTCAAAATTTACAACCTTCGGAACCGGCTTTCTTTACATCAAGCACAACTTCTTCCCCAGTTTCTTGCTTGGGGATATTTATTTTTTGCTTTACACTATGACCGAGCTGTGAGGCGCCTACGTATCCTCTTTGAGGAATCAGGTCGAACGTAGTTCACAATTCCTCTGTTTTTTCTCATTTACCTATTATTTTCTTTTCTTTTCTTTCTTTTTCTCATTTCTCCTTTCTCTTTTGTCGTTTTGTTGTTTTCATTTCTTTCTTTTTCTTTTTTTTTCTTTTCTTTTTCTTTACCTTCCATGCTTGTGTTTTCTAGTCGTTGCTACTGGTTCCGAACGAGGGGTACGAAAGAAAAAACAATAAGGCTCAAAAGGGTTAACGAAGGATAAAGTGTTTAGATAGCAGAATAAAATGCCTTCGTCATTCCAATCTTCAAAACATGCCAGGTGCAAACAACACAATTAAACAAAGATTTGTAGCCTCTTCTGATGGTGTTGGACTTGATAATTATATTCACACATTTGCTTTTTCATTTGTCATATCTAAAGCACCGTTGGGCAACACTCTCACTCTCGACCCTCATGTCAATTTGGTGAATCCTTCCTTTAACGGTTTTCTTTATGTTTTACTTGCCCCAGTTCCACATGACTCGAGCTCCGAATAATCTCAAACCGTCCTTATTTCTTTTAAATGTTCTAATCACCTCTCAATGGTTTTATGATTACCTTTTAAGATTAGGCCCAAACTGTGTGCGCATGTCATGTCACTAGAATCGACGCTGAACAAAATGATAAAAGAACTAAACAAAAAGATGATTGGAATTAATAAAAGACCGGATTTTGCATTAGACTAATGGTGAAATGGTTTGAATAACAAAACAAACAAAACAATTGGGGTACAACTTTGGACCAAACCTAAAACAAATCCTAGACAACACTAAACAAACCACTATGACGAAAATGGAAGGATAAGAGGGTTTGACACAAGACAATGTCCGGATTACAACCCTGCAAATAACTCGGACAACAGAAATGACAACAAAATAAACCACCAAGACTCCTCTCCAGCTAACCAAGAGATGAAGCATCTTTCCGATTACCAAGCACGACATCTTAACCACTAGGTTCCCCATCGATATTTCCAAGACCATTAACAACTTCAATATCGTTAACTTCAGTCCGCAAATTCCCAAGAGGATTCACATGCTCCTTGTCACTGTCATTGATCACAATTACCCCTTCTTGAATCATTCTTTCTACTTCCCTTTTCAAAGAACGACAATCTTCAATGCTATGCCCTTGGACATTAGAGTGGTACATGCAACGTACAGTAGGATCAAAGCCTTTTGCATATGGGTCTGGAGTATAGCCGAGGAGTGGCTCAATCAGGCCGGAATGCTTTAAATTTTCAAACAAGCTTGTGTAGGACTCCCCAATCGGCGTGAAACTATTTATTTGCCTTTGTTCCCCTCCCTGCCCCTGTTTTCTAGGGTCGTTGGGTGCTCGAAAACGTTGTGAAGGCAAGAATGCATTACGTGGTGCTGGCGCTCGCCATAGGGGGTGACCTGATGGTTGGACATGTGACCGGACATTGTTCGGAGGATGATACTGAGGTGGATTATGTGGAGCTCGGGGGCAGGTTTAGGCATGATGGGCGGAAAAGAGTGGCTCTGATGGTAGGTAGTAGGGTTGTAGAAGGCTGTATGGAGTGTGTGGATAATTTGGGTGATGGGGTCTGGGCTGGTAGTGAGGGGAAGGACCTCTGGATTTGGACCAAGTACCTGTTTCGACCGTTGCGACCTCCTCTCTCTTCTTTCCGAGCGCACCTCTCGCGCCGCTCTGGATGGCCTGAGTGGTTGCTTT
The DNA here is from genome assembly GCF_000393655.2 of Nicotiana sylvestris. Taxonomy (NCBI): domain Eukaryota; kingdom Viridiplantae; phylum Streptophyta; class Magnoliopsida; order Solanales; family Solanaceae; genus Nicotiana; species Nicotiana sylvestris. The sequence continues at coordinate 125,655,002 of NC_091058.1, read as the reverse complement.
AATCGCCGAATAGCTCAGGATTTTGTTGGATCTGAGTCCCTCTTCGATCATACCGCCCATTTTTACTACTTCGTTGAAAGATTTACCAACTGACGTCACCAGGTGACCAAAGTAAGTTGGCTCCAAAGTTTGTAAGAAGTAGTCCACCATTTCACCTTCCCTCATTGATGGATCGACTCTTGCTGCTTGTTCCCTCCAACGGAATCCGAATTCCCTGAAGCTCTCTCCAGGATTTTTCTCAAGTTTTAACAGTGTGAGACGGTCCGGGACGATCTCAAGGTTATACTGGAAGTGACTCGCAAATGCTTGTGCTAGATCGTCCCAGGTATACCATATGCTAGGATCCTGCCTCGTGTACCATTCGAGTGCGTACCCGCTTAAACTTTGACCAAAATAAGCTATCAGAAGCTCATCCTTTCCACCTGCTCCTCTCATCTTACTACAGAAACCTCGCAGATGTGCCATGGGATCACCATGCCCCTCGTATAGATCAAATTTGGGCATCTTAAAACCTGCTGGCAATTGCACATCAGGGAAAGGGCACAGATCTTTGTAGGCCACACTAACTTGGCTGCCCAATCTATGCATACTTCGGAAAGATTGCTCCAGGCTTTTCATTTTACGAAGCACTTCATCCTGCTCTGGATTCTTAGTCGTCCTCTCAGTTTCTGCCGGGAGTTGGAGGTGAGGGGTGTAAGTGTATGGTTCGGGTGCTTTAAAGGTTGGTTCAGGAGGATAATACCGGTTATCATGAGGCTGAAACAACGGCTCGCTGGAGGATCTTTGCAGTGTGGCTGGTGTAGGTGCCCCGAAGATGGGGACGATTGGCGGAGGAGGGTTTTGTTTAGGTGGTGGTGCTTGGGGATTATAGGAAGTTTCCCCTTGGTAGTATTGGGCAATGGGGAAGCTTGTTGATGGACCAGTGGGAGGGTGTTCCGGAGTCCGAGCCGGTAAGAGGGTAGGAGAAACGGGTAGTTCATGCCCCTTTTGGGCTCTAGCTAAGGCTATCTGCATTTCATTCATTTCCAGCCTCATCTTTTTCATTTTTTCCATGGCCTCCTTCAACATCTGATTTGTCGTCTTTTCCGACTCAACACTGTTGTCTGAGCCAGTCATGCTTTCTGGTATGGGCCCTTTTGATCTTGTTTGATAATGGTACGGTGCCAGTACGCTTTAACAAACTAACTGATATAGATTGGAAAAACAACGAACTTGTCAGTGTTAGAGTCTTAACAGATATTGTAATTTCACGTTGGGGGATGCAATGTTCTTAGGCAGTTAACCATTTCTAATAGGCTTTTGCTCTGACCGCATGCATCATCCTGGCTTATTTTATTTGTGCCTCTTTCGAGTGTTTTGGAGACCTCTCTTTTCTTCTTCTCCTCTTTTTTTTCAATTACGGTCGAATCCTATAGAGATTGCCTACGTATCGTGACCCCACACGAATCAGACCAGGCGTAGTTCGTACCCATAAAAGATAAATAATAATAAAACATTTTTTTTCAATTTTCATAATAAAACAAACTTGACTATAAAAGTTTAAAAACTGACCATACTAACATACTTTGACAAAAGACAACAAACGGACTAGAAAATCAAATAACTCGCATACTCTAATCAAAGAATTACAAACTCAAAAACAAACAGCCAGATTCCTTCCCCTATATGCCAATTTTAACCAAATGGTTATTTTTGCAAATGTGGCCCCTTCCAAATTTCACATGAATTTTGAGGCCGGGGAGGATAATTTTATGACATTTTATAGACTTGTTCGTTCTTTTACGAAAATAGCCTTTCGACAACTGAAAGATACTCTAAGGCTATCTTGGCAAGAACGGTTTAAGACACTGCCGAAGCTGGCTCGACTTATTTTGACCAAAAATTCAAACGGTATTCACCTGAACGCTGACTCTTTGTTTTTTTTTCAAATTATAATAAAAACCTGGTGTTGCAAAACACGGCCCTTCATCACCTCGGGGACGAAGATTTTTAAGGCTGTGTGGGTCAACTGGAGCAAATCTAAAACAATGACCCAAAGGTGGCTGTTTATGCAAAGTCAGCCTTTCGGCGTCCCTTTCGGGAACATTCGGCTATGTCTTGACAAAATAGCGTCACCCGACTTCTTTATGATGAAATTAAAATTTGACATATTTTTTTTGGCTATTTTAGCAAAAGGGGAGGTTGGACATCACCCGACTTATTTATGACAAAATTAAAATTTTGATTTTATTTATTTATTTGTTTTTGGCTATTTTAGCAAAAGGGGAGGTTGGACCCGATGAGGGTTGCCTACGTATCTCACATCCGGTGAGAATCAAACTCGCGTAGTTCGGGAATAAAACAAACTATTTTTTTAAAAAAAAAAACCAAGACTCTTTTCATTTTCATTTTTGGCATTTCATAAAAAAAACTATTTAAAAAAAATAAGACTCTTTTTCATTTTCATTTTTCATGGCAAGACAAACTATTTTCCTTTTCTATTTTTTTTTTTTTTTGGAAAACAAGATAGAACAACGACTCTTTTTTTCTTCAATTTTTCCTTTGCTTTTAGTAAAACAAACTAATAAGACATTTTTTTTTCATTTTCTCAAAATTTCGGAAGAGTTTTGACAGTATTTGGGCATTGGGTTTTTTTTTCAAAAAATAAACAATTAATTCCCTAACCGCTATTTCTTTTTTTTCTCTTTTTTTTTCAATTTCACAATATTCCTGATATTCAAAAAACCGGTCAGCATGCGGGCGCGAGACAAATAAATGCACGGAAAACAAATAGGATGCATAAAGATGGTTTTTTCATCTCAGATTGCTAGTTCTAGTCGGACCCAACCTCTGTGTTGAGTCCCCTAAGTCAAATGCAACGTGATGCAAATAAGCGTTCCTACTAGGGATCCGGTATAAAGTCATGTTATTCTATGTTCAAAACCTGGGTCGGTGTTCTAGACAGTGTACCCGAGCGGACAACTCGAGTTGAGGAAGGAGCTCCTTTCCGGGAACCAAAAGGCCAACCGGCTTAGAAACTTTCCGAGCCTCCTTTATTTAGGGTATGACACTACAGAATAGGGAGTCTCAACCAGTAAGCACATCCCCAGAGGTAAGAAGAGAAGGTTTCGACACAGTTTATATGCACAGTTCAAATAATATCAAAGCAGTAAAAAGCATCATTTTGCATATTTAAGCACAGATCATAAGAGTATATCAGATAATAAAGCCAAAATACAACAATTTATCAAGCTCGAATTTCTAACCCTGAACCGGTGGTTCTGGATAATGTATTCCCCAGCAGAGTCGCCAGAGCTGTCACACCTCCTTTTTCGCCCGCGCCGCCCGCGAAGGGGCACGGAAGGGAGTTTTATCCAATTAAAGGACAATCGAATCGGGATTTATTTATTTATTTCAGAGTCTCCACTTGGGAGATTTAGGGTGTCCCAAGTCACAAATTTTAATCTCGAATCGAGGAAAAGAATGACTCTGTATTACAGTCCGCGAACCAGAAATCCGGATAAGGAATTCTGTTAACCCGGGAGAAGGTGTTAGGCATTCCCGAGTTCCGTGGTTCTAGCACGGTCGCTCAACTGTTATATTCGGCTTGATTATCTGATATAATACATATTATAATTTATGTGCTTTTATCAACTTTAAACCGCTTTTATTATTATTATTTTTTAGAATTGCAACGTCGTGAAAATGCGTTTCGAACCACATCGCAATCAATGCACCCATGGTTGTTGACACATTTTGACTCTGTTGAGATTTGGATTTGGGTCGCATAAATGCGCACCCGAGTTTAGGGATGTAGTATTATTAAAATCGTGCCTAAAGAATCTAACGCTTTATTACTTTGGAGAAGGCCGTGAAATTTGCTAAATGGCCCATCTCGAAATCTAAGTATTCAATTAAACATTTATTGAGGGCCCCGCAATTGGTGCGTTTTATTGGGCGAGGCTCATCCCATTTATTTTAAAAGGACAATCCTAAAATGCCTACATTTTTCTCTATTAAATTTGTCTCTACAAAATGAAAGAGAAAAAGGTCTTAATTTATTTACATGCTTGAGTTGTTATAGTTGGGTTTCGAAAATGATTCATAAAATCTGAAAATGATGCAAGCAGGGCAGTCCGTTGCCAATGCGGGCCCAGGCCCAACGTGTATGGCCTAAAACTGGACCTGGGTCATCTTATTCACATGTTACTACCTAGTTACATTATACTAGGCATGTTCACAGTTTGTCAAATTAAAAAAAAAACTTGGCAATCTAATTTTAATCCTAAACCATTTACATGCTGAAATTGACCAATAGTATTTAACTAAACAATATTCCTACAAGTTCCGAAATGGTCTATTCGTTTAATGAACTAACTGTTGACTGTTTAAGAATAGTCTAAATCAGCTAACATGCTTTTTGAGACATGATAATCATCCAACAATAACAAATTAACTAGACAGAGTTACTACACCATTTATTTATTTTTTAGGCAATACATAGATAGTTCGTCCGTTAAGCTATCGTCAGATGTTCCACTATATATATTAAACAGCTACATGATTCTGATTAGAGTAAGCTAAATAATTTATATATACAAATAAAATTCAGAATATAATTAAAATAAATTCAGAACTTCAACTCTTCATTTCATATTCATGCTTCATATTTCAGTTTACAGTAACCAGCGTGTCAGTTGTGTACCTGATATTGGAAGCAAAAGAAATGGGAGATCAGCAGAAATTCAGTAGCATACAACAACAGCAACACCCAGCAACCAGTAACAACCAGCAACGAGAAACTAGTGACAGATTTTAAAATCAAGATAAAAATCCAGAAACACCGACAACAAACAACGGACAGAAGCCAAGGGAATCTTTTTAGATTTGAAAGACTAATTAATGTTTAATCTTTAATTTCTGAATCCGTATATCAGAATATTTATATTGTATATCAGGTGTATACTACTCTCTCTTTTAATTTCCAGAATGTTTTTATTTGTATTTTTGGAAGTCTTAATATTTTCGGAATTTTTCTCTCTCTTCAATATTCAGCTCCCTCTTTTTTTTTCAATTCTGTCCAAGTCCCCCCTATTTATTACCATCTTTCAGCATTTTTTTTAAAAACTAAAACCCGTTATCTTCCACTCATCCCCCTTTTAATCCCACTACCTAATGTTTTGTCCCCCACTACATTAAACAAATACATTATTCCCCCCATTATATCTTGTCCCCCATGCCTACATTATATTATTCCCCCACTACATTAAACAAATAAATTATTTAAATGTTACACTAGTACCCTACTGGACAGACCACTTAAATTGACCATTTCAGACTTTTTAAAAACCCCAAAATACCCCTGAACTACTGAAATTATTATCCTACCCCAATCCCCTTTCAATCTGTACTAAACCCCATCAACTATAACCAATTAACCTAATAAAACTCAATCAATTGATCACATTAAACCAGCTTTTTACTTCAGTTTCTCGTCAGAATACTTAATGGGGTTTCAAAACATATGCATATGCCTGGTAACATGGATTCAACAGGAGATTCTCAAACAAACCCCAGGTAGCAAATCAAATGAGATTTCCAGATCCTACATCGACTTCTTTAACTCTTGAAATAAAAGAAGAAGAACCAACAGTCCCAAAATGTATTATATTGAAGTTCTGATAATTCAATTAAGAACTGATGCATACTACGACTGATTGCGGATTAACATAGATAATTTTCAACAAGAAAAACCACTGATCGAATCACAAACGAACTATATGAGTAAAGGAAACACGAACTATGAAAATATGCCTCGCTAATTCAGATTCATTCAAATTGAAAGATAAAAATCATAACCTAAGAGATACTTCAACACCTTTGCTAACTGAATATGCTTAAACAAATCAAAACAGTGAATAAAGGATTCAAACAATAAAATGACAGATTTGAAACTCAAACCTCAGACCGGAAATGAAGAACAACGAACTCAAATCGAAACTCAACTGAACCTCAAATCAGTGGCAAATCAGCTCGCTCCGTTTAATCGGAATACTCGATCAAGTGACTTCAACTTAATGGCAACTCGAACTCGACCAATTGCTTCTGACTCTGGAGCGAAGACCAACTCGAACTCGAACTTGAATTCGACCAATCGCTGGTCACTAGCGTGTGAGTAATTAGAGTGGTCGTTGGTGTGAGGAGACAGAAGAAGAAAAAACGACGCAGCAAGGGGCGGAGCTCGGCGTGACTGGTGGCGTGGGGGTTGTTTAGCGACGCTGCTTAACTGGTGGTGGCGATGGAGCGACGACGAGCTATGGTCATTCATGGCGGAGTGACAGTGAGGAGGGCTGCCATGGTGGTTTCGTTTGAAGCTAGAGCTTGGAGGGGTCGTTCATGGCGAGGTTCTGCCCTCGACGAAGAAGAAGAAGAACGACGCAGAAGGAGGTGGTAGTTTGGAGCTGGTTCGATGGAGCTGGGACGGAGAAACAACGGGCGACGGAGAGGGGGGGTGGTTCGCTGGTTGAAGATGAAGGGAGAGGGCAGCCATGACTGCTGGACATTGAGCGACGATGGTGGACGATGGTGGTCGTTCATGTCACTGCTGGAACTTGACGAAGAAGAGGGTATCCATGGATGAGCTTCGAGCTCGACATTGAGAAGACGAGCTTCGTGGTGGTGTGTGTGTGTGAGTGTAGCGACGAAGGAGATGGTGAAGGGGAAGGAGACGGAAGGGCGGGGGGGCAGCCATGGCTGCTAGATTTTTTAGAAGAAGAAGATGGAGGGGGGCGGGTAGCTTTAGGGCTTTGTTTTTTTTGTTCAAGAATGAAAATAGAAAGGGTGGGGTGTGGTTTTGGGTTATGGATTGGGTCGACCCGGTTTGAAATGAACCGGGTCGTAGGGAAAGGTTGGTTATCTTTGGGCCTGTGACTTAAAATTGAAGAAAAGGCTCAATCCGATCTCTTCTATTTTTATCCTTTTCTATTTATTCAATTTCCTAAATAACAATAAAGCTAGAATGCTAAGATCAAATTATAAAACCCAAAATTTATCTGGAAATACCAATCAACTCTTAATAACAATTAACACACAACTAAATAGCGACTAACGAGAAAATCACACAATTTGGACATTAAGTGCTTAAAATGCAACGTACATTATTTTTTATGATTTTTTCATTTTGTAAACAAACTCAATTAAATATTAAACGCAAATGCGACATGTTTTTATATTTTTTATTAATCTAACAAATAAGCATGCGCAGACAAAAATACAAATAGTTATCCGAAAAATGCTAAGAAATTCAAAAATTGCACACAAAAGAAAATCGTTTTTATTTTGAATCTTTGGGAGTAATTCTCATATAGTGCAAAAATCACGTGCTCACACCTTTCTTTGCAAGTCGAGAAAAATGGTTCGCAGATTAGTCGACTGAAAGCGGAGATCCTCGGGCATAGGAAGCAAAGTGAGGTAGCGACTGAGGAGTTGGCGTCATCCCATGATCTTCTCAAGAATGCTTGCAAGGAGATTGTTGCCTTGGCCACGGCCAAGTTCGAGATTGAAAGAAATGTTGTCACTTATCTGGACAACATTCTGCGGGGTAGCAACATTTGCTCAATCTAGTAAAGGGGCCCCGGGGCGATTCTGTCAGGATGTTTCACTAGGAAAGGGCGATGTTATCGCGGCCAGAATTAATTGGCCTTTTGGGTAGGGTGGCAGTTGCTGCTTTGCCCCTATATATTCATTCACTTGCCTTTCCAATGGTGATTCTGCTACTTTGAGAAACTATCTCTTCCACAGAGCCTGGCGTTTTCTGATAGTTCTTCCATTGCTTCAACTCAAAAAAATTTGCTTAGATCCACATCTTTCTCCTCCTATTCTATCGTAGCCATGACTGCTATGTCGACGTCCGACCGCCAGGGAGAGGGGAGTTCTTCTTATGCTCTGCATTCGGTTGGTGATAGTGGCACACCGCCTACGCCCGGTGAGCGGTCCCCAAAGTGCCTTGCCTCGAGGGGAGACATCATAATGGGGAGGCCTCACAATGTTCCGCGTCACCGGGAGCATGTGTCGAGGATCATCTCATCGGTGGGAGAGGAAAACCTTGAAATGATCAGAAAAAATTGCGGATGGAGAGAAGGTGCGGTATTATAAGTACCTTTTTTCGATGAGAGCATCATGACATACGTTGAGGGGTTTTTGAGCGTATACACGCATATTTTTACGTCGGGTCCCCCCCGACTGGGTCTTGCTTGATTTCTATTGGAGATATCGGGTTACCATAGCACAGGCTCACCCCTTCCTTTGGAAAATAGAGCAGACGATGAGATATTTTGCCGATAAGGCCGGGATAGAGTTTACTCTCAGCCATCTCGTGAGGTTATATCGGCCACCATGTTATCAGGGTTTGATCGCTTTGCAGCGTCGATCCACTCGAGCTCCTATTGTTGGTAGTGCAGAGGACGAGGACTGTGGGTGAATGAATCAGTTCATTCAGATTCGAACGGCCGATGTCATTCCTAGAGAAGTTTTGCCGTTTCCTGATAAATGGAACTTTGCACGTAAGTCTCTTATCTGAACTATCATCGTTTTGACCGGAGGCGGGCTCCATAATGATATCTTTCCATTCCATATTTTTAGAAACTCATTGGTCGCCGAATGAGGTCCCTGATTTAGCCGAGTGGTCTCGTAAGCTGGCAGCTTGCTCGATTTATGATAGGCGCTGGTGGTGAGATCTGTCCAAAGGGAGATGGGAGGCGAAGCATCATGGTAGGCGCCCGGTGTTTCGTTTCCTGAAAATGGCACTTTTCTTATCGTCTTATTAACTCAACTACCGCAGGTATCAGAGATTTTTCCAAAATGAGGTCGTGTCCTCTGGGAGATGAGGAGAGACTGCCGGACATGGGATCGAGGTTTGATGATAAACGAAAAGGAGCCTCGGGTTTTGAAGGGGCTTGTATTGGGCGACTCCTTCTCAGCGGTTAAGAAGAAGCGATTTGATTGGTCAACTATCTTCTGAATGTAGTAAGCCATCGAATGTTGGCTCAACCTTTGGCGAGGCTCAGCGGCTCCGCCTCATGGTGAGTTTTTGATTACTGTAAGATTGTTCCGGTCTTGTGTTTTTCTTTTTTCATTTTAGTTTTCTTTCACAGGCCTTCGACAGGCTCAAATCCGAGTTGCTTCGCTGTGAGGCCCTGTTGTGGGAGGTTTTGGATAGGGAATAATCCCTTAAGCTTCTTTGTGCAGCAAAGGAAAGCGATCTGGTTTCCCTCCGGAGCGAGGTGGATCAGAACCGGAGTCGTGAGAGCTGCCTAGAAAAATAGGTACCCTGCATTCCATGCTGGCTTGCACTCCCCTTTTCATCTCGGCGGATTAATATTTTGATATTTCAGTTGGAGAACAAGGCAGAGGAGCTAGGATAGCTCTAGGGTGAGATTGGTCGAGCCAAACGCGAATTCAATCAGCTGTAGGCGCATGTAAGTACCCATTTTGCGGCCAAAGAGAATGTTTTAGCCATGGTTTCTGCTCTTGAGGTGCAAATCTGAACCGTTCATGCAAATGATTCTGCATGGGCGAACATGATCGACAGGCTATCATCCGAGCTTTCGAAGGCGAAGGCCGAAGTGATAAATGTCCAAGTTGAGGTCGTGATGAGCAGCATCAGGGCGGGACAGAAAGCGGCAACCTATTTGAAGAGTGTTGTCGTTGCTAAAGCTGAACTGAAGAGAGCCCTCGATTATACAAGCAGTAGCAAGGAGTATGCAAAATGCAAATCTTGGAGGGAAATTCTCGAGGAGATTCATGCCAAGGACTTTGATCTCTTGGAAGAGATCGAGCAAGCCAAGGGGGAGGAGTACGATGCCAAGTTTCTTCTGTCCGTTGCAGAAGATGGAGAGGAATGGGCCGCCAGACCATAGTCACCGAGGGGGACATTTATTTCCTAACTTGTTCTTGTGTGTATAGATTTCATAGTATATTGTAAACGGAGCTTGTATTTTATCACCTGTATGTATAAGGGGGCAACCCCGCAATTTGTGTCTTCTGTTTTTCAAGATTTTAACCAGGTCGATTCGACTTTTGAGCTAGTAGAAATCTTTAGATTCATGATACGGCCCTGAGGGTCGTTAGGCTGGCGACATCGGCTCTTATGATTTGCCCTTGGGTATATGTATTTTAACTATTTTGGGTTCAGTCTCCAAGTCGGGTTTTTACTCGAGCTTAATCGACCCTCAAGTTTTGTATTTGTGTGGGCTAGCAACAATGTCTCTTACGCCTTGGGTCAAAGTGACCTTTTATGTGTGTGGTCCTGAGGCTCGTTAAGCTGGCGACAATATATCTTACGTTTTACCCTTGGGCATGTATAGTTAACTATTTTGGATCCAGTCTCCGAATCGGGTTACGATTCGAGCTCATTTTGACCCTCAAGCTTTCAAATTTTAAGCTGATGACAATAGCTCTTATGCTTTTGGTCGATGCGACATTTACTGTGTGTGGCCCTGAGGCTCATTAGGTTAGCGACAATGGTTCTTACGCTTTGCCCTTAGGCATATGTAGGCTTTGTTTTCCTCTCGTTAAGGACTTTTTTGGAATGATTTTGCCTAACCCGTCGTTGGTTCGGGAACAACCTCAATTTAAAGTCATTTGTGGTGATGTTCGAGCACCTCGGAAGGTTTGGCTCGTAGGCTGAGTAGCTCGAAGCCTTGTGATTTGGAGCTGACATGGTCGAAGCTATTTTGCCTGTTGAGGGCAGCCTATTTAACCGGTTCTTTTTGAAGTAGATTCGAAGTAATGGCCTATGATTTTGTAACGACGGTCCGGCATCCCCGAGTCGCATTAATTTGGCTGGTACAACCACATGCCGTAGTTATTTATGTTTGGACGGAGCTATTTTTGGTCCCGAGTGTAGTAGTTTAGGCGTCTATATCAAGGGTATGCCCTTTCGGGAGTCTTCCATATGCGATATATAGCCTAAACTTTAGGATTGAGTTTATGCCTGTAGTAAGGTCTTACAAAATTTTCATGCCTTTTGAGGTCTTACAGTTTTGTTGATACTTGGTATAAGTATAATTCATCCTTGCTTGAGGTCTTATAGTTTTGTTGATAATTGGTACAAGTATGATTCATTCCTTGCTTGAGGTCTTACAGTTTGTTTTGTTGCCTTAAATAGGCCTTACTAGGCCGAGTCTGCCCGCTCGGGGTCTTATGACCTCGGGTTTTTAAATGAATGGCGATTGGCGATAGTCTCCGAGTCATCGAGTTTGCTTTGGCTTAGGAGCCATTACTCGTGAGCTCAGAAGTGCCTCATTGAGGGCTTGTGATTTTGGAGATTCCGACCCTGGGGTCATGCACTTTCTGGGTTTGTGATGCTAGTTTCCGAGCGTTCGGGACATTTTTCCTTTTTGGAGATGTTTCGTGATTTCCGCGCTGCCTTGTTGAGGGCCTATGAGTTTGGAGTTCTGACCCTGAGGCCATGCGGGTGTCAAGTTATCGACGCTAGTCTCCGAGTATTTTGGGACGTCCTCGGTGGAGGGATCTTTGCTGTGAAAATGCTGAGTTTCCTTTGGAGTACGAGATGCTTTGGCGAAAGATATTCTTTGATTTCTTGGCATAAGTACATGTCGTTTTGTTGCCGTGAGTCTGGCTTATGCGGACACGTTCATTTGACCATTTGGCCCGGTAAATCATTTCCTATTGGAACCTTGCTCATCGTTCCTTGGTTTTTCTGAGTGGATGACCTCTCGAGAGGATGCCCTCTAGTGTTCTGGTTCGATTGCAAAAGAAGCCTTGTACGCTTGTTGGATCCTCTTTAGGTAGTGCATGGACGTTGCCTCATTAAAAACCTTGCTGGTAAAATCCCATTTTGGGATAAAAACTCAGTCGAAGGAAAAGAGTGTAATGGACTCTTCAAAACCTCGAGGTCTTCGAGCTGGATGGGCATCTCGACTGCTTTGGTCGATAGCCTATTCAAAGGTTATCGTAAAGTAAAAAATAGAAAAAGGGGGGATGATTATACCTTAGTGGTGATGGTGCTCTTGGATTTCGGCGTTTGTTCGGCGGACGTGATGTGGTCCTTTATTTGAATATAGCCGAGGGCGTGTCTTAAAAGATCGTGTAGATGACGTGTTGGGATTCATCTGCTTTGTTCTTTGTCGTTGTCTCTCTTTCTCGGGACTAGTTCTTAGCTCGGTCGCAGAGGAATTCCCAAAGGTGTCCGTTATCGAGTAGTCGGGCCACTTCCTCCCGGAGTTGCCAGCAATCCTCGGTTCTGTGTTTGTGTGAGTTATGAAACTTGCATATCAAGTTATAGTTCCTTTGTGAAGGATCTGACTGTATAGGCCTGGGCCATTTGGCGTCCCTAATTTTGTTGATGGCAAACATGATGTCTGATACATCGACATTGAAGTTGTATTCTGATAGGTAGGGTGCCCCATTGGCCCGATGTCCCCGTCGAATCCGCCTCTGTTGAGAGTCCCCGAGGGTTCTGTCCTCGGTTCACCAATCGATCGTTGCGAGGTGGATTGCATCTCGGGGCATTCCTACTATCTTCGGGATACGGCTGATACCTCTCTTTGTTCGGTTTTGACTCCTTTGCCAAGAGTCTGCTCGGATATAGTGAGCCCGAGGGGGCTCCCATCTGGTCATCCTCGACCCTGATCTTTGACTGATACTGGTTGTGGACATCTGACCAGGTTACGGCAGGATACTCGATCAGATTCTCTTTCAGCTGCCTTGAAGCAACTCAGCTTCGTTCGTTCAGGCCTTGAGTGAAGGCCTCCATCGCCCAGTTGTCGGAGACCGGGGGTAGTTCCATTCGTTCTGTTTGGAAGCGATATACGAATTCTCGCAGCATTTCATTCTCCCTTTGCTTAATCTTGAATACGTCGGACTTCCTTGTTGCTACTTTGATGGCACTGGCATGTGCCTTTATGAAGGAGTCTGCCAGCATGGCAAATGAGTCTATGGAGTTGGGATTTAGGTTATGATAACACATCATGGCCCCCTTCGAGAGCGTTTCTCTAAACTTCTTCAATAAGACGGACTCGATCTCATCGTCCTTTATGTTGTTGCCCTTTACTGCTCACGTATAGGCAATAACGTGTTCATTGGGGTCTGAGGTCCCGTTGTACTTTGGGATTTCCGACATTCTGAACTTCTTTGGAATGGGTTTCAGGGCCGTTTCTTCGGGGAACGGACTTTGTATGAACTTCTTCGAATCCACACCCTTTAGGACCGGGGGTGCGCCCGGGATCTGCTCGACCATGGAGTTGTAGGTCTCGACCTTCTTATCGCTGGCTGCTATCATTTTCTCACCCGATTCGATCCTTTTGGGGAGGTGTTTGAGCAATTTTACGATGGCAGGGTCGGCTATCGATCCATTTTTGCTCGATATCTCTGGTACTTGTTCAGCGGGGGAGTAGCTTCCAGTTCTACTATGTTGGGAGTCTTTGGGTGGCTTTGCAACTGAGCGATAGCCAGCTGTTGTGCCTGCAACATTTCAAAAATTAACATGAAGACTACCTTCCCGTTCTTCCCGAACTAGGGTTTTTTGGGCTTCCTGTTGGTCGCCATGTTGTATGCTTCAGTCGGTGTGTGTGGTTTCGTCGACATGCTGTGCATCTTGCGAACCCGCATCCGCTGGAATCGGCTTAGGTACGTTATCGGGGTTCTGTGGTGGCGCGCCAATAATTGGAACAGCCACACTATTTTCTCCGTGGTTTTCAAGGTTGTCGTTCTCAACTCTGTTCACTAAGCCAGACATTTTGACCTGAAATCGAAGATCTTGGACAAGAAAAAGTGTGAAAGATAACATGTGTTGTGTAATGAAACCAGCAAGAAAATAATCACTATTATGCCCCACGGTGGGCGCCAAACTATTTACCGTGAAAATGGTAATAATAATTAAATTTATTGATGGGACTCTAAAAATACGTGATCTATTTTAATGCTAGTTGTTAAGCAGTTGATGCTATATATGTGAAGATAAAATATGAAATACGATCTAAAATGGAATTATAATTGAACCAAGAGGTTAGCTATTCTGGCCTCGGACTGACTGATGAGGGGCCTCAAGGTCGATGCCTGGGCTCGGGCTTGAGATATCGGGGATAATCGGGAAAGGGCTGATAGTTAGGATATAATTAAAGGAGGCTCTTTATGGCCAATGACGAGTAACAAGTGAAGAACAAGTATGAAGGCAATAAATATGAGCAATAATATCGAGAGAGTAAGTTGGAGAGAAAACAGAGAGAGGGAGAATTGTTATTTATCTTGTATAGAATAGTTGGAGCAATAGTTGGGGGCTTTACAAAATGGCAAGGATCCCCTTTATATAGGAGGGGAATCCCAGCATAGTACAAAATGCCTTAATTGAAAGGTATGGAGATAGGACGGTTAGACGTGACACCAGGCTCTGTCAATGCTATCTGCTCGCCTTGAGAACTCCTCATCCCCGGCATCGTTGTTGGGTTGGGCGTAAATGGGCGTCGAGGGAGAGAACTCAACCACGACCCTGCCGCCTCGAGATCCCGAGATGGCTTCTCGAAACGTCTTAGTGACGGGGGAATTGGACTCCCCGATTTCACCGTATACACCATGAAATGATGACATATGTAAAAATAAAATGGCACGGCATTACCCTTCATTATTTACTCTCGACTTGCCCATGTAACAATGAATAATTGATATAGATGATACGGCATCACCCTTCATGCTTTTAATCTCAATCTCATCATGTAACAATGAATAAATGATGTAGATGGCACGACATCACCCTTCGTTCTTTAATTCTCTTCCTTATTATGTATTAATCAATAATGAGATAATGAAATGGCACGGCATCACCTTTCGCGCTTTAACACTCTCCCTTACCATGAGTAACGACAATATAAATTCGGGAGATAAATACTGCGGAGAATATTATTTTCTTCCAATATGATTCCAAGAAACCAAATCTCAACTTTCAAAAATACTCAACCATTACCAACAAAGCAACAATTATGGAAGGAACGATCAAATAAGTAATAATATAATCTAAGCATGGATATCATAAATAAAGAGGCAACAAATCACAAGGAAACAAGTTCCACCCGCATGCTTTATCCCACAACAATGCATAAATACTCGTCACCTCACATATACATTGTACCCACATGTCAATCACGTAGCAAATAGGCAAACACGTCCCAATCCCTCAAGTCAAGGTTAGCCACAATACTTACCTTGCTCCACAATCAAATCAAAGCTCAATCGGGGCCTTTCCTCTAAATTCCCCTCCAAACCAATCGAATCTAACCAAATATCATTCAAACAATCCAACATAAGCTTTAGAAACTACACATGAGTGAAAGAGGTTCAATTTAGATCATTATTGAAAAAATTAAGAAAAGTCAATCGTCGTGCCCGCTTGGTCAAAATCGAAATTCGGACCAAAACCCCAATACCCATTTATCCCTGAGCCCGGTTATGTAATTTATTTCGAAATCCAACCTCAATTTGAGGTCTAAATTCCAAATTTATAAAAATTCCTAATTCTACCTAAATCCCTAATTTCTACCATGAAAATCCTAAATTTGATGTTAAACACTTATGAAATGTAATAGGTAATTGAAAAGAAATAGATTAGAGTTACTTACCAAAGAATTTAGGAAGAAAATCTCTTGGAAAAATTGTCTTTAGGGTGTTTAGGATTGAAAGTTTGAAAGAAATGAGCTAATTCCCGTTTTTCCCCTGTTTTGTCCAGGCGAAGATGTCGTAATTGCGACCTGGGTTTTGCAATTGAAACCCCAAAAATGCGAGAAAACAATCGCAATTGCGAAGGACTCTCATCTCTACTTTCATCGCATTTGTGATGAATTATTCGCAAATACAAACTTGGACATGTCACAAAAGCGACCCAGTGATCCCAATTGCAACCAACTCTCAGGCCAGGCCATCATCGCAAATGAATGGGGAATTCGCAAATGTGAACTCTTTAGGGCACTGTGCTCTTCGCAAATGTGAGCATGAAGCTCGCAAATGTGACCGTCGCAAATGCGACCAATGTCTTGCAAATGCGAGACCTGAGCACCAGCAAAAATCTGATCTCTCCTAAACTTTCCAAAACGCGTCCGAAACTCACCCGAACCCTTGGAGATCCAAACCAAATATGCACACAAGGGTAAAAATATTATACGAACTCGCTCGCGTGATCAAAACACCAAAATAACACCTAAAAACTACGAACCAGATACCAAAACGAATGATATTTTCAAAGAAGCTTAAGAACTTTCAATTTTACAACCGGACGCCCGGATCACATCAAAGCAACTATGTTTTGCACCAAATTTTGCAGACAAGTCATAAATGCTGTAATGAACGTATACCAAATTCCGGAACCAAGATCTGAACCCGGTAGAAACAAAGTCAAACTACGATCAAACTTGGGATTTCATTAAACCTTTAAACTTCTAGTTTTCAACAAATGGTGATAATTTAAGTTAGGGACTTCCAAATTTGGCTCTAGGCATACACCCAAGTCTTAAATTACGATACGGACCCACCAGGGCCGTCAAAATAATAATTCACGTCTGTTTACTCAAAACATTGACCGAAGTCTACTCAAATGAGTTTTAAAGTACGATTTCACTTTTTCTTCAATTTTCAGATAAAAATATTCCGAAAAAGGACAACAGACTGTGCGCGCAAATCGAAGAAAGCTAAATGGAGCCAATCGAGATTTAGAAACACATAATTGAGGGTTAAACTATAAATGACCTATCAGGTCATCACACCCTTGCAGACCACTTATCTCTTTAAATAAAGGCCAGAAACTACGTAGTATGTTGACAATACTTTGATCAAGGCAGAGAAATAAGTATAATTAAATTCTAATAACTGCATGTCTTATCAGTATAATAGATCTTTGTTGATCAACCTCGTGTTTCTTTTTTTCTTTTCCTTTGCTTTCTCTCCCAAAAGAATGCTAACAATCTCATCATGTATTAAGATAATTACATTTAAGCAAAAATGTATATATGGATAATTGTAAACTTATTTTAATTCTAAGCTGATGGGAAAGTAGGGATTGTGCCCAATATTTAATTGAATGAAAGATCCAAGTGGCAGAAAGTGCGTAGAGAAATGGCTTTAGCAATCAAACATCAAGAAGCCCAAGAGCAGGCAAGACGAGTGTAGAGAAATGGCTTCTTCTGTTCATGTTGTTCTATTCCCTTTCATGTCCAAAGGCCATACTATTCCTATGTTCGATCTTGCTCGCCTTCTACTCATTTGCAAAATTTCAATCACCATCTTCACTACTCTTGAAAATCGCCCTTTCTTAGTCAAATCCCTTTCCGACACAAACATAAATATCACTGATATCCCTTTTCTAGAAAATGCACCTGCTAGTCAAAAACTAATTGTCACGACCCAAAATCCAACTGGTCGTAATGGCACCTAAGCCAACTCGTTAGGTAAGCCAATTAACATTAACCAATTCCAATTAAATTTAATAAGACAATTAATTAAAAGAAAATATTTGAACCTTATACATTCCCTAAAGACTAGTAGTACAAATCATGAGCATCTAAGATAAGAATATACAAAGTTAATTGGTGCGAAATAAAAACATAATTTGTTCGAAATGTACATAAATAGATTTTTATACATCTAAGGCTATCATGAACAGGAGGTAGCTACATCTGAAACGCAGGTATGTCTTCAATTTCTAGCTCCTGTCGATCACAGCAACATCAGCATCCAACATCTGCACGCAAGGTGCAGAAGTGTAGTATGAGTACAACCGACCCCATGTAATCAATAGGTAACAAACTTAACCTTAGGCTGAAAGTAGTGACGAGCTGGAATAGAGGTCAGAGTCCAACACCAATAGCGAACAATTGTTCATCACATAATAATAGTGCTAAAAGAAGTAATCAGAGATACAATGCTCGACACTTTCACAGTTCCAGAAAAATAAGCCTATTTTCAAGTATATCAGTGAAAACCCAAATCTTTTACTGAAATCGCCAAAAATATGAGTAAGTTTGAAAACTGTAATTTTTCCCAAAAAGCTTTCAACGGGTAAATGTTTCATTTTCAAAAGGATATGAGGAAAATGTATCTCTATGCCTATATGTCAATATGTGTGAGAAGTCATGAATGTCGTGATACTGCACAGCATGAGAAAAATACATCTTTATGCTTGTATGCCAAGTGTGCATGTCAAATGCAATGTATCTCAGAGATGAACTCATGTACTCACACTCTCAAAGTACTCAATCTCACTATCTCACACTTTCCATTTATCATGCTCAACCACTCGACATGCTCAGTCACTCAGTACTATATATGGCCAATCCAGCCCAGGGAAGATCCATCTCGAATATATACGTAGCAACTGACAGTCAGTCACTCAGTATTGTATAAGGCCAATGCAGCCGGTGAATATCTATCCCCAAATATAAATGCTTCGACAAGATCCATGTCCAGGGAAGATTCATCCCTCAAATATAAATCAATCGTGCTCACTAGGGGCGTGTACGGACTCCGTAAGGGCTCCTTCAGCCTAAGTGCCATAATAAGCCAGATCCAGGCATAAATCAATATAACATGTTGCAGCGTGCAGCCCGATATCACTCACAATCAGGCCCTCGGCCTCACTCAGTCATCAATCTCTCCAGTGTCTCGGGCTCACAATATTATAAAACTAACCCAAAAATGATGATATGATGTGACAATGAATAGCAACAAAGATTAAGATATGATATGAAATGAATGAACATGATTGAGTACGAAATTGCAATATAAGCAAATAATTCAACAACAAAAATGACCTCGGTGGGTTCCAATAGGATGAGCATGTATCCTAGACATGGCTTCTAACATGGATCATAGCTCAATGGCTCTAGCACGTAGAGATTTCATGGTTACAGATAAGATCAGGTAACTACACAGTACTACAGAAATAACGGAGTCAAAATTCACACGGTACACGCTCACATTCCCGTCACCTAGCATGTGTGTCACCTCAACCCCAAACACATAACACGTATGTTCAGGGTTCATACCCTCAGTACCAAGTTTAGAAGTGTTGTTTACCTCGAAGAAGCCAATTTTAGTATCAAACAAGTCAAACGATGCTCTAAAAATTCCATTCCGCACGTACCAAATGTAAATATGCAGGGGGATCTATCGGGAACCTAACCCGCAGTCCCAAAGTAAATGTGCAGGGGGATCTATCAGGAATCTAACCCGTAGTCCCAAAGTAAATGTGCAGGGGGATCTATCGGAAATCTAATCCGCAGTCCCAAAGTAAATATGCAGGGGGATCTATCGGGAATCTAACCCGCAGTCCCAAAGTAAATGTGCAAGGGGATCTATCGGGAATCTAAATCGCAGTCCCAAAGTAAATGTGCAGGGGGATCTATCGGGAATCTAACCCGCAGTCCCAAAGTAAACACACAGCAGCAACACGAAGAATACTCAAAAATAATCCAACAACCCAATCACAAGGAATTCCACCACCAAGAGTATGAATGCACGGCAACAAGAGAATCACTGGAAAACCAAGAAGCGCAATAACCTTAACAAAACAATAAGACATAACAGGCACGTGATAACTACACCGACAACCATAACAATTTGGACACCTAGCAAATATACACGGGGTCATGGAGGAATTTACAATTTAGAGATAACAAAACGATAAGAAGAACAATCGCTTCAATTAAGCAAATAAAGCCAAGTAACAAGTAAGAGTTAGGGGGAAGCTAACAACATCGTATGGAGCATATAGAGGTAAATTAAGCAATTAGGAAAACTTAATCATAACGGAATACTTCCCACATAATGAACATAAGGGCCTAAGAAACCTAAAGCCAAATTCCCACAAATAAGTCCGAGCACACACTCGTCACCTCGCATGCATGGACTACAATTAGCATAGAAGACTCAAATTCTAAGGGAAAGTCCCCCACACAAGGTTAGGCAAGATACTTACCTTTTTGAAGTTAGGCCGATATTCCAAAATAGCCTTTTTGCTTGAATTGACCTCTGAGAGGCTCAAATCTATCCAAATTAAGTGTATAACTTTATTAAAATACATCGGAAATAATTCCGGATAATAAAATATCGACTTAAAAATTCGCATTAAAAAGTCAACCAAAAGTCAACGCGGGACCCGCCTCTTGAAACCCGACTTGATTTTCATGAAATCTGAACGTCATTCCAATACGAGTTCAACCATACCAATTTTATCAAATTCCGACATCGGATTGTTCTTCGGATTTCAAAAATTCATTTTAGAAGTTTCTATAATTGTTCTCCAAATTTTCACCTCAAATCACGAATCAAATGATGAATTCAATAATAGATTCATGTATTCTAGCCAAATTCGAATTAAAATCAATTACCCCGATGAATTTCTTGAAAAAACTTCGAAAAATCGCCGAAATCCGAGCTCTCTAGGTCAAAATATGAAATAAAACTCTAAACCTCGTATTTATAGTTCACTTCCCGAATTCCACCAATGCTGACCGCACAAAATTGACCGCTGACCGCACAAAATCGAATGATGTCCGCGGTGGATTTGACTGCAGTGACAGTCTTTGGTATTTTGGACATAACTTTCGCTACAGATATCCAAATGTCTATCATGATATCATTCTGTAAACTAGATTCAAAGATCTACAACTTTCGTTTTTCAATCATCCAAATTCCTTGTAGATCAAAATATATGAGCTTCTAAAGTTAGACCAGTGATCCTGCGGACTATTTTTGGTGTGCGGTCCGCACTCCCCTCTGTGGTATGCAAAATTTTTGTGCAGTATGCACTCCCAAAAGTGCCAGAACCATCTTAGAGTTCCGAAATGTCCGAACTCGCTCAAAATTCACTCTGAAACACATCCGAGGACCCCGAGACCTCAACCAAATGTACCAACACATCCCATAACATCACAAAAATTTAGTCGAGCCTTCAAATTACTCAAAATAATACCAAAACACCAAATCCACCTCGGGTTCAAGTCTAAGGACTTAGAAACTTTCAAATTCCACAAACAAAGCCGAAATCTATCAAATAAAATCCGATTGACCCCAAATTTTGCACGCAAGTCATAAATGACATAATGGAGCTATTCCAACTTCTTGAGTCGGATTTTGATCTCGATTTCAAAAAGTCAACCCCTCGATCAAACTTCCAAACCGCGACTTCTCGTTTTCGCCATTTCAAGCCTAATTAAACTTCAAATTTCCAAATAATTTTCAAGGCACGCTCCTAAATCCAAAATCACCATACAGAGCTATTAGAATCATCAAAAATCCATTCCGGATTTGTTTACTCATATTTCACCTTCCGGTCAATTTAATTCAACTTAACCTCTCTTCTTGGAGACTAAGTTCTCAATTCCTTTCAAAAACCTTTCCGAACCCGACCCGACAAGTTACATAAGAACCATGAATCATGAATTTAGCAGTATATGGGGAGACAAGGTTGTACTTATTCAAAACGATCGGTCGGGTCGTTACATTTCGGGTCGTTACAATCGTGCTTCTGCACAATGAACCGCATCTGCGATCGCGCAGGTGCACTCCAGCACCCGCACCTGCGATCCTCACGCCCAGATCCCTCTTCACGCTTCTGCCACCATCGCACCTGGGTAAAACCAGTCGTAGGTGTGATCACACCAGAACCAGCAGCTCCTTCAGCAATGCAACATGCGACAAATGATCTGAACCTCGTCCGAAACTCATCCGAGCCCCTCGGGACAACAAGTCCAATAACATGACATGGACCTACTTGAGGCCTCAAATCATGGATAACAACATCGAAACGATGAATCGCATCTCAAATCGAACTTAATAAACTTTCAACTTTTCAACTTCCAAAACTCGCGCCGAAACATAACAATTCAACCCGGAATGGATCCAAATTTTGCACACAAGTCCCAAATAACATAACGAATCTATTCTAATTATCAAAACCAAAATCCGAATCCGATATCCTCAAAGTCAATTTCCGGTCAAACTTATGAACTTTTCAAACCTTCAAATTTCCAACTTTCGCCAATTTGTGCCGAAACCTTCTAGAAACATCCAAATGCAAATCCGGGCATACGACCGAGTACAAAATCACCATCCGGGCCTACTAGAACCCTCAAAACTCCTATCCAAGGTAAGATATTAAAAATTCAAACTTGGCCAACTCTTTCAATTTAAAGCTTCCTAGTTGAGAATCATTCTTCCAAATCAAACTACGAATGACTTGAAACCAAAACCGGTGATTTACATAAGTCATAATACATCATACAGAACTAATCATGCCGTAAACTACCGACCAAAGTGCAAATGCTCTAAACGACCGGTTGGATCATTACATCTTCCCCCACTTAAACATAAGTTCATCCTCGAACGTGCCCGGAGTTGTTCCTGAGCCGTCAGATCATCGTGTAACCTTACCATGCACATACCCGGGGGTGATCCCATGTCACCCTAATCCATATAAGCCTAACGACACAACATAACTGAAAATCATTACTTCAACCTTAGTTCATAAACCACAGAATCTAATTTCCAACATTCGGAATTTCTTATAAGACCTGAATCTCACATCCCCACATTGTATAAGTCTGAACAAGCTGCATCAAGCCATAACCATAAACGAAGACACAATCACACATTATACCACATAACTCAAATACTCACAGCAATAATTTCTAATCGCCATAGCAATTTAGAAATAAACCCGGTACTGGTAATAAACCTCATATCAAACAAAACCTCGTCCTAAAACCTTCATACACTGCCGATGATGAAAGAAACATGTAGAAACTCGTAAACACTTATCAAATCAACAAGTCATGGAGCTCTCTCTCCTTCAACAAAAAAACAAGTCAATCCGCAACATTATCCTTTCAAATATACCGCAATAAATTCCGATAGCACCAATTCTAGATCCGATGACCTCATCTTATCAAATACAAGTTACTCTACTGACTCGCCTCCACAATACTACTTAGAGCCACAAATCGTGCAATTTGTGCACCCATACGCAACAATCCAAACTTACTCAAACATAGAAAATGACTCCAATGAGAGAACTGTCACGCAAGCTTAACAAGTACCACCACAACCAAAATGCTAAAAACCCATCACACACAGTAAAACCACAACACATGAACCTAACACAAAGGACCATATCTCTATATAACCCAGCTGCAATGTGCGACTCCATCCAAACACTGGTCCATATGAAATACCTCCAGCCACCCTGCTCAAAATCAATAACCACGTGCAACCCGACATCAAGTACCCAAGGTGCATGACCATAGCCACGGAGAAGCAAATGATACAATGCCACACAAACCCAAAAGAACATAACCAATGCGCAATCAATCATGCATCACCCAAATACATATCTCTCTCAAATTTTGCTATAAGGCCCCAATAGAACCGCACCATGTGTGCATATAACCAACAAATCACAACTTCTCGTAGCACAGAAGGGTAAATCATAGAACATATTAGAAAAAAATAAGCTCAATTCTAACTGAATGGCACACCCCTCAACAACAGTAGTAGGGAGTCAATCAATCGGACCCGGTGTAGAATACACCTCTTTATTGGGCCTACCAATGAGCCATGAATCAACTTTGGTCATCCATAAATGGATAATAACCCTATGAAAGTCCACAATGACTGATTCATAACACATACTATCATATGGCTAGCTTTGTCCATAACTTCACAGTCCACAACCACGAAACAATCTGCTTCTGAGAACTCTCACTCTCCATATCCATAGAACACACGAATCACCATATCTAATCCCAGCTCCCCCGCCCGAATGTCTAACACATCTCTCACACACGATCATCCCATGAGGAAATACATCTATAGTTCTTTCGTGCCATATAGCAAAATCTGAATATTAACAATCAATCAACTAGACGAGCACCGCAATACCGATGAAGCATCTGTAAGTTAAAACACAATGCCTCTTCTAAAATGTACATTCTTCTCAAGCAATACGAAATAGTAATATCATGTCTATGTTGCCTAAGAATTCATGGCATTCCCTTCAAATTTGACTCGTGACCTTGCACACGCAAGTCTTAATCCCACTTAACACACCGCATCAATCATGCCATCATATAAAAAGAGTATAAGAATCTCATAATCAACTCTGAGTCCCAAGCAGAATACATACTCGATTAGTCAGAAACCTTCCATTTGATCTCATCCAGGAGAAAATTCCAATATGCAATATGTTCCTCATGCCAGTAGGAAATATACACCTCGAACTGTTGCAGTAACCATTGAGAACTCTTCGAAACCCATTTGCGCATAACCAAACCATCAGAACAAAATCTATCTAACTCAACCAAGCCATACAGGTCACCAAAACCCAAGAGCATTACCACGAAACACCTTTAGAGACTCACCATATCATAAATACCCAAAGAACCGATCATATCCATTACCATACTGATCGAACCTACTGCTAAGTTGTCTTGTTTCCTTCGAGTTTCTTCTGAATCGCTTTCAAATTGATACCTCTCCTCGCTCGTAATACCACAATCCTCAACCAAAACTCACCACACGAGACCCTTAAATCACACAGCCCTAAGGCCCATAAACTGTATCCCTTCTTAAGCACCCCAAAAGTGCCACAACCGAGACTCTCACTCTAAAGAGACCTTCTGTGAATAAAAAATCATTTCACTCACCCGCCTGATGCTGAAATGTAGAATCCATAATGATATAGAAATGCCACAAGTCTCGACACCATCCAACTTAAATCTCAGATTCTAGCCATATACAAATCCGTAAAATTCTCAATTGCTACATATAAATCTTGAACCCATTAGAACCCTCTCGAGAGTCGTCCACTCTACTCCAATCTCAATTACACCGACCAAACGGGTCGAACGACTTGTGCCACATTAGCAAAAAATACCCTAAAAGTAACCCACACCTCTGAACGACCGAGTGAACCTTTACCCCATGCACATTACGCCTACAAACTTAAATCGTTCCATGATCTCCATAAACACATAAAGCATAGTAAATCATACGCCCAGAAGTTCCTTGCTTAAGTCATCCTCAAAACCAGACTCTACAAGTCATAACCGATCCACAAGTATGTCTCAGACTGAGACTGATACAATACATAACCATGCAATCAGATCATCGATAGCAGACTCCCCCACTTGGCCCAAAGCCATAGATCAAAACACACAATAACTCACAATGCCCATACTCTATTACTGCCATAATACCGCAGTGAGATTCAACTAAATCCTTCATGAGCTCCTGTAACGCAAACCCTCTAATACTTCAAATTATCTACAAATCTCACATTCACCCTTGTAACGGTCAAGCTAACTTCCACAAGCGGTCCAGACTCAAATTGCAACACATATAGCCCACAAGTAGATAAGAAAACCTCCATACAATATCATAAAAATCATACATCCGTAGAGTACCTTGCAAGTTATAAGTTATAATCCACCTGTTTTGCCTCAAATTGACATCTCTTTATACCCTTTCACAACCACAACTACTACGCAATCACTTAATCTTTCTGAGTACGAACCCATCAGCAACCCCATGAGAATCTAATTCATCCCACAATTAAGCAACATGAAAGATCCTTCAATACACTCATGACTCAAGACTATTCGTCACATCAAGACAAAAATCAAACACCCAATGGTCCTTTTACATCTCAAGCAAACTCTTCTCAACATCTTCCAACCATCCAAACACATCCCGCAGTCACATCATACTCATCATATAGGCCAACCACTCATCGATCTGTGAATTCCACTAATAGGGACACTACCGGACTTATAAGTCCAAAAGCACGTGCTCACACAATCGAAATCATGTGCTTAAGCTACAGTCAAAACCCGTCCTCAAGTCCTCCAAACCGGCCCATTATCAGAACACCGAAATCACATTACGCACCTCATCCATGGAATCACAAGTTGTCAATGCACGACTGATACCGAGTGCTCACATGCGCATACAAATGTGTGGAAGGAATTCAAGGAGTTACACTTCAAGCTGAATCAATGTCGTACGATAAGGAAAGAAATATGGGAAGTATATCCTAAATGTCTTATAGCCTCTCGAAGATAGGTACGGAAGTCATCATATCGATCCGCAAGACTCTACTAGACACTTGTTCATGACTTGTAAAACCTATGAACCTAGAGCTTTGATACCAACTTGTTACGACCCAAAATCCAACTGGTCGTGATGGCACCTAAACCAATCCACTAGGTAAGCCAATTAACACTATCCAATTCCGATGAAATTTAATAAGACAATTAAGTAAAAAGAAAAAAATCTGAATCTTATACATTCCCTAAGGACTGGTAGTATAAATCATGAGCAAGATTAGAATTTACAAAGCTGGTGCAAAATAAATACATCATCTGTTTGAAATATAAATAAACAGATTTTTATACATCTAAGGCTACCATGAACAAGAGGTAGCTACATCCGGAGCGCAGGTACGTCTTCAATTTCCAGCTCTCGTCGATCACAGCAACATCAGCATACAACATCTACACGCAAGGTGCAGAAGTGTAGTATGAGTACAACCGAACTCATGTACTCAATAAGTAACAAACCTAACCTTAGGTTGAAAGTAGTGATAAGCTGGAACAGAGGTCAGAGTCCAACACCAATAACCAACAACAGTTCATAACATAATAATAGTGCTAAAAGAAGTAATCAGAAATAAAATGCTCAACTCTTTCATAGTTCCGAAAAAATAGGCCTATTTTTTAACTTTATTAGTGAAAACCCAAATCTTTTACCGAAATCGCTAAAAATATGAGTAAGTTTGAAAACTGTAATTTTTTCCAAAAAGATTTCAACGGGTAAATATTTCATTTTCAAAAGGACATGAGGAAAATACATCTCTATGCACATTTGCACATAACCAAACCATCAGAACAAAATCTATCTAACTCAGCCAAGCCACGCAGGTCACCAAAACCCAAGAGCATTACCACGAAACATCTTTAGAGACTCACCACATCATAAGTACCCAAAGAACCATTCATAACATAATAATAGTGCTAAAAGAAGTAATCAGAAATAAAATGCTCAACTCTTTCACAATTCCGGAAAAATAAGCTTGTTTTTTAACTTTATTAGTGAAAACCCAAATCTTTTACCGAAATCGCCAAAAATATGAGTAAGTTTGAAAACTATAATTTTTTTCAAAACGCTTTCAATGGGTAAATATTTCATTTTCTAAAGGACATGAGGAAAATACATCTCTATGCCTATATGTCAATATGTGTGAGAAGTCATGAATGTCGTGATATTGTACAGCATGAGGAAAATGCATCTCTATGCTTGTATGCCAAGTGTGCATGTCAAATGCAATGTATCTCATAGATGAACTCATGTATTCATACTCTCAGAGTACTCAATCTCACTATCTCACACTTTCCATTTATCATGCTCAACCACTCGACATGCTCAGTCACTCAGTACTATATATGGTCAATCCAGCCCAGGGCAGATCCATCTCGAATATATACGTAGCAACTGACAGTCAGTCACTTAGTATTGTATAAGGCCAATGCAGTCGGGGAAGATCTATCCCCAAATATAAATGTTTCGACAAGATCCATGTCTAGGGAAGATCCATCCCTAAAATATAAATCAATCGCGCTCACTAGGGGTGTGTACGGACTCCGTAGGGGCTCCTTCAGCCCAAGAACCATAATAAGCCAGATCCAGGCATAAATCAATATCACATGTTGCGGCATGCAGCCCGATCCCATAATATCACTCACAATCAAGCCCTCGGCCTCACTCGGTCATCAATCTCTCCAGTCTCTCGGGCTCACAATATCATTAAACTAGCCCAAAAATGATGATATGATGTGTCAATGTATACCAACAAAGACTGAGATATGATATGAAATGAATGAATATGATTGAGTATGAAATTGCAATGTAAGCAAATAACTCAACAGCAGAAATGACCTCGGTGGGTCCCAATAGAATGACCATGTAGCCTAAATATGGTTTCTAACATGGATCACGACTCAATGGCTCTAGCACGTAGAGATTTCATGGTTACAAATAAGATCAGGTAACTATACAGTACTACTGAAATAACGGATTGGAAATGCACATTGTGCACTCCCACACGCCCGTCACCTAGCATGTGTGTCACCTCAACACCAAACACATAACACGTATGTTCAGGGCTTATACCCTCAGCATCAAGTTTAAAAGTGTTACTTACCTCGAAAAAGCCAATTTCAATACTGAGAAAGCCAAGCGATGCTTCAAAAATGTCGTTCCGCGCGTACTAACCTCCGAACGGCTCGAAACTAGCCAAAAGTAACTCAAATACATCAAACAATGCCAAAGGAACCAATCCAAATCGATAAAGGTCAAATCTTTAATCAAAAGCCCAAAATCATCCCAAAAGTCTAACTCGAGCCCGTACCTCGGAGCTTGACAAAACTCACAAAATCTGATAACCCATTCAATTACGAGTCCAACCATACTATTTTCACCTAAATCTGTCTCCGAATCGATATTCAAAATTCAAAAATTCACTCTATGAAATATTAGGCTAAAATCCCTAATTTCTCTTTTAAATTTACAATCCAATTACCAAAAACGAAGATAAATTCATAAAATATAATCAAAACCAAGAGTAGAACACTTATCTCAATCCTTGTGACGAAAATCGCTCCAAAAATCATCTCAATCCGAGCCCCCAATCTCAAAATATGATAAAAGAACCAAACCCTCAAAATATAAAGAATCTGCACAGCGAATTCTGCATGTGCGATCAAATCGCCGCACCTGCGAACCCCACTTCTATGGTAAACATTTCGCTTTTGCGAAGAATCCCTTGACCAGCAGTCATTGCTTCTGCGATCTCCTACCCGCCTGTGCGCACAATGAACTGCATCTGCGTCGCGCAAGTGTGCTCTAGCACCCGCACATGCGATCCTCACGCCCAGCTCCTTCTTCATGCTTCTGCGACTGCCTTGTCGCTTCTGCGACTATCACACCTGCGCAAAATCAGCCGTAGGTACGATCACACCAGAGCCAGCAGCTCCTTCAGCAATGCAACATGCAACAAATGATCTGAACCTTATCCGAAACTCACCCAAGCCCCTCGGGACTCCGTCTGAATATACCAACAAGCCCAATAACATGACACGGACCTAATCGAGGCCTCAATCACGCATAACAACATTGAAACAACGAATCGCACCTTAAATCAAACTTAATGACCTTTGAACTTTGAACTTTGAACTTTTTAACTTTCAAAACTCGTGCCGAAACATAATAATTCAACCTAAAATGGACCCAAATTTTGCACATAAATCCCAAAGAATATAACGAAGCTATTCCAATTCCCAGAACCACAATCCGAATCTGATATCCTCAATGAAACCTTCTAGATATATCCAAATGCAAATCCGGACATACGTCCGAGTCCAAAATAACCATCCATACCTACCGGAACCCTCAAAACTCCAATCCAAGGTCAGATACTAAAAAGTCAAACTTGGCCAACTCTTTCAATTTTAAGCTTCCTAGTTGAGAATCATTCTTCCAAATCAAGTTCCAAATGACTTGAAAACCAAAATCGATGATTCACATAAGTCAAAATACATCATACGGAGCTACTCATGCCCGTAAACTGCCGGGCGGAGTGCAAATGCTCTAAACGGCCGGTCGGATCATTATATTAATTCCTGAAAAAGCTACCCTCCACCTCAAGTGGCAACCACCAGAGGCTGGGACTCTCAAACTTAACATTGATGGGGCTGCTTGTGCTTCAACTGGGCAACGGGAATAGGTGGTGTCTTTAGGAATAAAGAGAGGTGGGTTATAGACAAAATGAAAGGGATACCCCACACAAATAGCATTAGAGCTGAGCTTCAAACTCTGTGGTAGGGCTTAAGAATTGCTATTTATCATATACTTTCTCCCCTAGTGATAGATACAAACTCCACAGAGGTAATAAACATGATAAGTGTCATGGGCTGCTTTCCAGACATGCCCCATGACCTCTTGGCCGCGCCCCATGGCGGCCTAGCAAGCCTCACAATGCCTAGCGCCATGGTCGGCCCCGTGGTCTTGGCTGCGCCAAGTGACAAGCGCGCATGTGCCTCTGTCGCCCCACCGATGCCTCTCGCCAGCGCCCAAGGGCTGGCCAATGACAACAGCGCCGCGCGCCCTGACAATGCCGCGCGCGCAGATCCTGATGCCTCGCCAGCGCCCAGCTGCAGGCCCATTCCAGCAGCGCCTCGCGCACAGACCCTGATGCCAAGCACCAGTGCCCAGCCTCAGGCCAGCACATCAAGTGTCGCGCGCGCCCACAGCAACGCGCGCGCAGACCCGCAAGACAAAGATGCTGCCATCGGACTTAGTTTTTCCTTGTAATAATCTAAGTCCTTTTCATTGTAATCATAGACTAGTTTTCATCATTTTCATTTCAGTGTGCTTCTACAGCTTTATTAGGACTAGTCTTGTAATGTTGGTTTATTTTTTTTAAGCATTATTAAGGGGGACCAAACAATCAAACATTTCAATCAGCATTTTCTGGTGTCTCTCCCCCTCGACACCACATCATTGTAATCATCATTTTCAGTCATCAATAAAATCATCATCAGCATTCAAAACCCAATTCTCTCTCAGCTTCCGCAATTGCTCACGACATTGGTTTTCCCGCACGGCACTGACAATCTAGTCTAGCGTGCGGCGAGGACCTCATTGGCGGACAGCAACCGCACTGACATCGGTTGCTTAGCCTTACGTTTCCCTTCCAAAGATCATCAGGAAGGCGTTGCGTAACAATTGGTATCAGAGTCTAGGCTCGACATCGGACGAGGGAACACATTTGCCATCATCACCATTTCTGACCATGGTGAATCATGGGGAGCGTCTAGCATCCCTAGAAGAGACGGTTGACCGATTACGACCCATCGTGGATACGGTGCCTGATCAAAACAACAACCTAGTGCAAAGGTTGGACGACCTGGACCGCCGAATGCGGCAGGCCGAAAATGACATTGCAAACATCAGTCGTGACTCCGACGAGGACCGACAAACGGCAGCCATTGAAACTGCCAATATTCATGGCAAATTTGAGGACCTCCAACAGGAGCGTGCCGACGATTTAGCCCATCAGCAACATGAGGCAGACAGACTAACTGCCATGCAGCAAACCATAAACGACTTGACAGACAAGCTCAACGTTGTCAATGCTGCCTTACAGAGCCTACTTCGAGAAGGCGACCATCACATCAGGGGTGCAGCAAACCTCACCCCCATTCCACAAAAGCTTAAGATACCGGAGCCAAAGCCATACGACGGATCCCGGGATGCTAAAGAAGTGGAAAACTTCATCTTCGACATCGAACAATACTTCGATGCCGTGGGCCATTTGGAGGAATCCAAAAAGGTAGCGACTGCTGCCATGTATCTTCAGGGCGATGCCAAACTTTGGTGGCGGGTCAAATACGAAGCCATCAAGGCCGGTGAAGATACTCTTCAGACATGGGACGAATTGAAGGTAGCCATACGCCTGCAGTTCTTTCCCGAAAATGTGGAATACAATGCAAGGAGAAAGCTACGGGACCTCCGCCACACCAGATCAGTGAGGGAGTACGTGCGCGAATTCTCCGCACTCATGCTAAACATACGCGACATGGGGGACAAAGACAAACTCTTCGCATTCATAGAAGGTTTGAAACCTCATGCCCGTATGGAACTACAGCGACAACGGGTAGACACCCTGCCCAAGGCCATTCAAGCTGCAGAATGCCTTGGCGATTATCATTTGGGAACTCAGAACGACAGGCCCCAGCCGTCTGTCCGAGGGGGATTCAACGGGCACCATCCCAGCAATGGTGGCCCAAGCAAAAGTGGGGGAGATCGGAGTGCATCCAAAACTAAGACTCCTCCCTCCAACAGCAACAGTGCTGCATCCATCAACAACAATCAGGGGAGAAAGCCTCCCTCAGAATGCCGTCATTGCGGCGGGGCACATTGGAACAATGAATGCCCAAACATCAAGGTCAATGCTCATCAGACTGTCGAGGATGAGACAGATGCATCAGACACATCTGAAGACAACCAGGTAGGCGCCTTCAATGCAATTGTTGGCTCTATCCCTCATGCCTTAGCGGGGACCAGTGCATGTCCTCCTAAGAAAACATCAGTCCCGATCACCAGGAAAGGGAAAGAAAAGATGGACGAAGGACCTCCTAAACAAGCGAGGACCCTCATGTTCGTCGAATTGAAAGTGAACGGCAAGCCCCTTCACGCCTTGATAGACACGGGTGCCACCCACAACTACTTGTCATCAACGCAAGTAGAGCGCCTAGGTCTTGTTGTACAAAAGAGCAAAGGCCGCGTCAAGGCTATCAACTCACCACCTCAGACATTGGGTGGAGCAGCTACAAATGTCCCAGTGAAACTTGGCCCATACAAAGGAAGCATCGACCTGCGCATCGCAATCATAGATGACTTCGACATCATAGTGGGTTTGGATTTCATGAGGCAAACCAACACCATTCCGGTACCATATGCCAACATGCTCCTGATGATGGGAGAAAAAGGGGCCAAGCCCTGCACCATACCATGCTTTCCCATAAAGATGGCCGCTGAAAACATCTCGGCCATGCAGTTGGAGAAGGTAGTCAACAGACATGAACCTCAGGTTCAGGCTACCCTTCGCAGCAACAATCAGTCATCATGTCATCGGCCTCAAAAGACTGGTGACGCTCATCATCGTGTGAAGACTTGTCAGCCATGCCACAAGGACAAGTCGGATCACTCATCACAGCCGGGACCCTCGCAGCCATTACATGTCCCTCAGAGACCATGGGAAAGTGTTTCCCTCAGATTCATCACGGGATTGCCCCAAGTCGGCAATCTTGCATCCATCATGGTTGTCATAGATCAGTTCTCAGACTATGCAACTTTCATAGCAGCCCCGCAAAACATCTCAGCAGAAGATACAGCTCGACTCTTCTTCTCGCACATTGTCAAACATTGGGGCCTGCCCAAAAACATTGTTAGTAGGCGCGACTCACGCTTCACTAGCAACTTTTGGACCCATCTCTTCAGGTGCTTTGGGTCAACATTGAGTCACAACACAGACATCCATCCACCATCGGATGGCCAGACAGACCGGTTCGATGACATGCTGGAGGAATATCTCCGCAACTTCGCAACCGGATCACAGAAGCATTGGGTGAAGCTCCTGGATGCTGCTCAACTGTGTTTCAATTCTCAAAAGAGCCATCATACAAACAAGAGCCCTTTTGAAATTGTTACCGGACAGCAACCGCTTCTCCCGCAAACGGTGAATGCATCAACCATGCCGAAATCTCCTCGAGCTGCCAACTTCTCGAGCGAATGGGAGCGCAACATGGAGATAGTGCGGAGCTATCTCACCAGGGCCCAAGAGCGGGCAAAAAGGTTCACCGAACAAAAGCTTTGCTTTGCCCAACATCAACCAGGGGACAAAGTAATGCTATGCATCCCAAAGCGGTACTTGTTTGCAGAAAGGACCCATGACCCTCGCCTGCAACAAAAATACATCGGGCCCCTGCCCATTGAAAAACGCATTGGGAAGTCCACATACCAGGTAAAAACTCCATCCTGGGTGGAAGATCCATCCAGTCTTCCATGTCAGCCGCATGAAATCATTGCTTCGCTACAACAGCAAGCTCAAAGAATAGAGGGGCGCAGACCTCCCATCCAACAACCATCAGAAACATCATCATCATCATCATCATCATCATCATCATCATCATAAGGCTCCGAGGACGGCGCCAACTCAGGTGGGGGAGAATGTCATGGGCTGCTTTCCAGACATGCCCCATGACCCCTTGGTCGCGCCCCATGGCGGCCTAGCAAGCCTCACAATGCCTAGCGCCATGGTCGGCCCCGTGGTCTTGGCTGCGCCAAGTGACAAGCGCGCATGTGCCTCTGTCGCCCCACCGATGCCTCTCGCCAGCGCCCAAGGGCTGGCCAATGACAACAGCGCCGCGCGCCCTGACAATGCCGCGCGCGCAGATCCTGATGCCTCGCCAGCGCCCAGCTGCAGGCCCATTCCAGCAGCGCCTCGCGCACAGACCCTGATGCCAAGCACCAGTGCCCAGCCTCAGGCCAGCACATCAAGTGTCGCGCGCGCCCACAGCAACGCGCGCGCAGACCCGCAAGACAAAGATGCTGCCATCGGACTTAGTTTTTCCTTGTAATAATCTAAGTCCTTTTCATTGTAATCATAGACTAGTTTTCATCATTTTCATTTCAGTGTGCTTCTACAGCTTTATTAGGACTAGTCTTGTAATGTTGGTTTATTTTTTTTAAGCATTATTAAGGGGGACCAAACAATCAAACATTTCAATCAGCATTTTCTGGTGTCTCTCCCCCTCGACACCACATCATTGTAATCATCATTTTCAGTCATCAATAAAATCATCATCAGCATTCAAAACTCAATTCTCTCTCAGCTTCCTCAATTGCTCACGACATTGGTTTTCCCGCACGGCACTGACAATCTAGTCTAGCGTGCGGCGAGAACCTCATTGGCGGACAGCAACCGCACTGACATCGGTTGCTTAGCCTTACGTTGCCCTTCCAAAGATCATCAGGAATGCGTTGCGTAACATAAGAAATGGTAACTTGACTCACAATCCCATAATCTATGATTGCAGGTCAATGATGGAGCAATTGGCATAGGGCATAGATACATGGAACAGAATCAAGTGGGGGATCTCCTCGCGAAGGAAGGAGCTAAGAAGGGAAGCTTTGAAAGAACACAGTTTTTGACAGTTCCTCCTGTGTTTGCTAACAAAACAGTGTGGGCAGACATCTTAGGAACTGTTTTTTAAAAAGAAAATCAAGGTTTGTAATATTGATCCATTTTTGTTAATGCTACTACTCAAGGGAACTCACATTCCCTTACTAATGATGTCATTTTGTGAGGAACGTCTTTAATATATTAATATATCCAGTTTACCAAAAAAAAAAAAAAAACTTTAAAGTCTTAGATTTACTTTTTCTAAATAACTTTATAATAGTAAATATTGCATGAATTTCTGTTGCTTGGTTATAGTTTGAGCATTTAGTTGATAATATTTTAGGCAGAGAATAAGTATATTTTAATTTTAATAACTGCATGTCTTATCAATATAATAGAGCCTTGTTGATCAAGCCCATGCTTCTTTTTTTCCTTTTTTTTTCTTTCTGGGTTTAGACAAGCGAAAAAACCAGTTGCAAAGCTACAAACCGTTCCCAAAAGAATGCTAGCGATCTGATCATGTAGTAATAAATAATTGCATTTCAGCAAAAAATGTATATATATATATATATGGATGGGGCAAGCTTTGGAAGAAGCGATATGTTATCGAATTATCTTATTGGAAATAACAAGAGCATCTCTCGCGGATCCAGTATTTTAAGATTGTGGGTTCCCGCAGCAATCTCAAGTTAATATACAATAATAACTAGATTAACGGACTGAGTTCCAAGCTAAATAGTCTTATACATTTAATTAATTTTTTAATAAGAATACAGGAGCTAGACAAAAGTTATTGGGCTTACGGGAATCCGTACCTAATGCACTGGATTTGCCCCTGCTCTCAATACACAGTTTCATATCTGAAGCAAGTTTTCAAGAAACTGCTCGAGTTTTAGCAAAAGCAACTCTTCGGGTAGTATCGATTGGTTGAAAGACCTGAAAGAGAACGTTGTTTTGGGGGTTATACCCGTTGGTATCGGATTCAAGGGTAATGCACCCTTCAAAACAATATATATACATATATATACATACATATATATATATATATATATATATATATATATATATATATAAAAACTGTAGATAAGTTATTTTAATACTAAGCTGATGGGAAGGTAGGGGCTGTGCCCAATATTTAAATCGAAGTGGCAGAAAGTGCGCAGAGAAATGGCTTTAGCCATCAAACATGAAGAAGCTCAAGGGCAGACAAGAAGAGTGTAGAGAAATGGCTTCTTCTATTCACGTTGTTCTATTCCCTTTCATGTCCAAAGGCCATATTATTCCGATCTTGGATCTTGCTCGCCTTCTACTCATTCGCAAAATTTCAATCACCATCTTCACTACTCCTGCAAATCGCCCTTTCTTCGCCAATTCCCTTTCCGACACAAACATAAATATCTCCGACATCCCTTTTCCTGAAAACATACAAGGAATTCCCGCAGGTGTGGAGAGTACTGATAAACTTCCCTCCATTTCTCTTTTTGCTACCTTTGCTAGCGCCACCAAATTCATGAAACCCAATTTCGAAAAGGCCTTAGAATCTCTTCCGTCAGTTACTTTCATGATCACTGATGGATTCCTCGGATGAACTTTAGACTCTGCAAACAAATTTGGTATACCAAGACTCTTATTATGGAATTAGCACTTTTTCCATGGCAGTGTCTCGTTCCTCCAGTGGACTTCTTCGGACAGAATTGTCCGATGATGAGCCTTTTCCAGTCCCTGATTTCCCCTGGATTAAGCTCACGAGAAATGACTTTGATTCACCCTTCAGAGAGCGTGAACCCAAGGGTCTCTTTTTTGAGTTTGCTGTTGAGCAAAGCATTGCCAACTCTAAAAGCTATGCTCTACTTATTAACAATTTCTACGAGCTTGAGTCTATTTATGTGGACCATTTTAATAGTAAATATAGTCCAAGAGCAGTGTGCGTTGGACCATTTTGTGCAGCGATCGAGCCACAAAAAGCACAATCGGAAAGCTTAGAGAAACCTTCGTACATCAAATGGCTTGACGGAATGCTAGAACAGGGAAAATCAGTTTTGTACGTGGCATTCGGCACCCAAGCGCAAGTATCTTTTGAACAATACAAGGAAATTACAATTGGTTTGGAGAAATCGGAAGTGAGCTTTTTGTGGGTAGTCAGGAGAAATCTAGCAGAAGTCAATGATGGATTTGAAAACAGAGTGAAAAACAGGGGACTGGTGGTTACAGAGTGGGTTGATTAGAGAGAAATCCTGAGCCACAGGAGTGTTCGAGGTTTTCTAAGCCACTGCGGCTGGAACTCGGTGGTAGAGAGCATATGTGCAAAGGTGCCAATACTAGCATGGCCAATGATGGCGGAGAAACATTTAAATGCAAGGATGGTTGTGGAGGAAATCAAGATTGCACTAAGGGTCGAGACATGCGATGGTTCAGTGAGAGGGTTCGTGAAGTGGGAAGGTTTGGAAAAGCCGATAAGGGAATTAATGGAAGGAGAGAAAGGTAAAGAGGCAAGGAAGAAAGTGAAGGAAATCGGGGAAGCAGCCATTAATGCAGTCAAAGAAGGGGGATCATCCTGGCAAGCATTGAACGAGCTGATTCTTGAACTAACTGCAACAAGACAGGTTTGATTTGTGCTTTTCTTGTGGGAGTATGCTACCTTTGTAAAGAAATAAATTTGTGTCTTCAATCAGATATCTGATCATATGCGTAGTGCTGTGCAGGACTCTAGGCTTCTAGTTGGTTTATATAAAGTATCACCTAAAGATATTAATTGAACTACACTGGAAAATAATGTAGCAATTCTTGCAGGCACTTTTAGGTGTCATCTGATAACAACTTTCTTTTTCTTTTGATAGGCTTATCATTAAAGAATTTAAGCTCAATAGCGCAAGTATATTTCTTCAAAAACCACTCAGTAGGGATAGTTGGCAGGCAGGGTGGAAGATTATTTAAAATTTAGAGAATTTATCTTCTATCCACTTGAAATTTTGAATGCATTTTTACACAGTTAGTGCAAATTAACCTGATGTACACAGCTACTGCCCTATTTTTCATGTTACTAACTGCATTGATCATGAATACTTTCATCGCAAAAGTTAACTTATGAAGTGAAAATTGCCCAAGACCACATAAGGAGACAAGAATCCATTTGCTTCAACTACATATGGAAAGGGAACAGTGATTAATGTTACTTACCAGCACAACTTCTGGAATTTTTTAAGAAAAATAGAGATGGTTTCTAACTAGGTCATATTTCAATAAAGTGAAATTACCCATAAGTGATGCCACTGATTTTCAGCAAAGGTAATCACACTGCTTTGGATCCCACCACTGTCTCAACA
This sequence comes from Nicotiana sylvestris, assembly GCF_000393655.2. NCBI lineage: Eukaryota > Viridiplantae > Streptophyta > Magnoliopsida > Solanales > Solanaceae > Nicotiana > Nicotiana sylvestris. The sequence continues at coordinate 125,616,899 of NC_091058.1, read as the reverse complement.
CAAAAGGTTGTGGTCAAACACCCCTACCCCATGCCCCTTTCATCCAATGAAAAACAAGAAAAAGAAACTGAAGACCACAGATAAAGGCCATCGAAGCAACACTATCAAGATGCTTCAGGAAAAAGAAGAGAATCTTTTATTTTCTAGGAATCAAGATAACCTAGTGGAGTTTCACTTCTCTGACACTCACTGTGTTCAGAAAAGAAAGGTAATATGAAATAGTAGATTACAGAATATTGATTGGAGAACAACAGCCCAAGCGTCTGTTTCTGACCGTTGTATTTTCTTCATAGTTTTGGGAATATGACCTTTTTGTGGTCGAGCACAAGACACTTCTAAATGGGCTATATTCCAATTCTGGTCATTTTTAAAGGTTGTTCATAACACCGACAATGATATTGTACATCAACTCTGATCCTAGCTCTCATGGGTTAGATAGCACCTCAAACTTATTACTATATGAATGCTTCTCAACTACATTGTTATGAAGTAAATTTGACAGCTGAAATTATCAGGATGCAGCAAACAAACCAATGTCATGTGAGTCGTAAAATAGAGTAATAGCATTTCAAGAATCAATAGATAAAACATGAACTATATTTTGTAGGACTTCAAGAGACAAAAAATAAAACAAAAGCCATCAACTGTACTGTCGAGCTTGTTAGCACTTTGTTCATACAGCATCTCAGAGAATTCCAAACTAAGGGACTAACCTCTATGCCATCAGATAACAGAAAGATCAACAAAGAGAAGCAAATCAGAATATCCGTTAATTGCCTTCTGTTTTTGCAACACATGGTAAATCCATATTAGGAGGTAGATTCTCCATTTGGCATTCTGAAGAAATTGCAAATTTTCCCTTCTTCGGCCAAAGCCAAATCTTGGAAAAAGAGTAACTATCAGTCTTCGTTCCAATACTTATCCTTTTCCCCTCACCATCCCCTTCGGCTGATAAATTGGCACACCGTTCGCGCAACTTGGCAAGCTTCACATTGCACGCATTTTGCTCATTGCTCAAGTCTACCTTAAGATTAAAATCACCAACCACATACTGATACGAGCCCAATGAATAGCATCTCCTTGCATCCAAATTACTACTACTAGTCTCTCCTTCTCCCTCCTCTGCCCCAACATTCAATTTTCTAAACTTACCAAGTCTCACAGGAAAGGTTGCTATATCAACTGCACTTTCCTCTATATCAATTGTTTTCTGAGCAGCAGATAACCCATGATCTCTATTGACACGACATCTGTCATCTTCTTTAGGGTCATCAAGATCAGAAATTGGACTCTCAGATAAGAATCTGGGGTCGAAAAGGGTTCCTCGACATAGCGGGCACGTTGAGTTTGTTAGGAGCCAAGTATCTATACAATTGATGTGGAAAGCATGGCTGCAAGTTGGCAGTAACCTCAACTTGTCCTTGTCAGAGAATTCACACAAACAAACAGCACAATCAAAGGGTTCTTTAGGACCCATAACCTCTTTGTAAACAAAGACAGGTAATGCATCAATAAATGCTTGATCCAAACCAGAGTCATGTTGATGGAAAAGCTGCTGCAACTGTCTTTGCAGAGCCTCGGAGGTAGAAATTTCAAGGTTACCATTAGTTTGTGGTGAAGCTGAAGAAGGTTTCTTGATAAGAAATCTAACAAGCAAGTGGAGAAAACCTGATATGAAAAAGATAACAGCTAATATGACTATAATGATAAGAACAGCTGGACTAATTTTGTTACCAGAAGAGGATGAATGGCCTGGTTCTTTGTGAAGATTAGAAGTTGGACCAAATGAAGAATGAGATGGGGGAGATAGATGAGGGGAATATGCAAAGGCACCACCTTTTCTATGTTGAATCCAAGACATTTTCAGATGGGTATGCCCAAAATCCAATCTTTGTGCTCTAACTTCTGTAAATAAACAGATCATCTTAGATTCTTAGCACACTCCAAGAAACCAAAATTGGAACTTGTTAATTATTTCCACTATCTCATTACCAATAACTGCTGTTGCATTAGACTGCAGCGAGTTCTAGTGATGCTTAAAGCAGCAACTTTTCCACTGTTTTCAGATGAAAGCACAGTTCAAGAATTGTGCAGACATAATATGGTGACAAATTACTCAGACAGAAAAAGTTAAAGGCCATTTTTTTACCTGACTGGATTCCCACATATCTACCATTAGTAAAGACTGAATACTCAAAGACCCTTTAAAGAAAATGGAATCTTTTCTTGCCCCAGAAAACCCCTGAGGGGTTCAAGACTAAGGTAGATCTTAGAAGCTCTTATGCAGAAGAAACAAAAGGAAAGTTTGAATCTTTGAGCATGTACACCTCTAACTCTCTGTGTCTGAAACACAGCTCTTGGCTAAGCAAAGTATACATAAATATATATACACTGACAAAGTGGGTGCTCTGAACAAGGGGGTGAGATATTTGGGGGGGGGGGTGTTCTGAACTGGAAAAAGAAAGAGACAGATTTGGAAGAACCAAAGGGTGGCAGGGACAGTCGTAACTAGTCTCCAAAAATAAAGACTTAAAAAGAGTAAAGAATGACAAAAAGAAATGGGGCTGATTGCCCTTTTATTTCTCGATAAAATTAAAAGGGAAAAGTGGAAAAGAAAAAGGGAAAGCAATAGGAAAAAAGATAAGTTTCAAATCCTTGCTCGCTCCAAGAATAACGCGCGTTAGTTTTGGCAATAATGGGCTTTCTTTACGTTTCCCGCCATTTATTTGCAGGGAGATTTGCAGAAATTGATTACTTCTACGTTGGAGTTCAATTCTTGCACCTGGTTAAGAAATTTTTAAAGAAATAGTCTTGGATCTTAATTTTAATACACAAGTCTAACTAGATTTGTAAAATTTGTCTTGTTCACAAATTATATCATATGAGTCATTACTTTATATAAATTGTTCGCAATTATTGTAGGACAAACAAAATTTCACTTCCCTTAATCACTAGACATAATTTTTGCAAAAAGTGTTCTCAAGTTCAACCGGATAGAAATTGTTTTTTGGTTAATCAATTGTTCACAAGTTTTGCACTACCAAGTATTGCTAATCCGACTAAACTTGTGATCAATTGAACAATACAGTCAAGTTAGTTTTTGAAGAATTTATCAATCATTCAAAGCTAAGAAGAAGAAATTAAAGATGAAGAATCGGAACAAAGCTTTGTTTATTGCTATACAGCGTAAATAAGAAGAAGCATCTACAGTGTTTTAACTAACTCACTAACCACCTAATGACAGTTGTAATCCACTAACTAACACACTAACTAATACGCTAAGTATAGTTAACTTAGCTAACTATAATTAAGCAACTATGGTTAACCTACATCCTTTACACCTCCCCCTCCCCCCCAAGCTAGGACTGGGAAAAATGTTGAGAAGTCCTAGCTTGGACATCAAATATGAGTGTTGAAGTCGACCAAGTCCTTTTGTAAGTATATCAGCTTCTTGCTCTGCCGTAGGACAATAGAGAGTTGAAACCAAGCCTTGTTGAATCTTTTCACGGATGAAATGGCAATCAATATCAATATGCTTTGTTCGTTCGCGAAAGACAGGATTGGCAGCAATAGCAAGAGTTGATTTACTATCACTGTAGATAGGCACAGAAGAATCATGTTGCACTCCCAGCTCCTTGAGTAAACCAAGAATCCAGACAATCTCCGCAACAATGGATGCTAGGCTGCAATATTCAGCTTCAGCTGAACTTCTAGAAATAGTGGATTGTTTCTTAGACTTCTAAGATATCAAGGAAGAACCAAAATTAACAAAGTAACTTATAACTAACTTGCGTGTGTTAGGACATGCAACCCGGTCTGCATCACAAAATGCTGATAATGATTCAAAACAATAAGCAGACAAGAGAACTCCCAATCCAAGATTGTTTTTGATATACCTGACCACCTTGAGTGCAGCTTCCATACGAGAGACTTTAGGACTATGCATGAATTGGCTTAAACTCTGAACAGCAAAAGAAATAACTGGCCTTGTGACAGTTAAGTAAAGAAGCTTTCCTAAGAGTCTCTTATATGGTCCTGGATGACTCAGTAATGTGTCATCAGATGAACCTGTATGAGTGTCAAATTCATTAGTTATAAGCTTCACATTGGTATCTATAGGACAGGATACAGGCTTGGAACCTGAGAACCCCAACTCAGCTATGAGTTCTAAGGCATATTTGCGTTGGTGCATCAGTATACCATCATTGTTTCTTGCAAACTCTATGCCTAGGAAGTATTTGAGTTTTCCTAGGTCCTTGATCTTAAATGAGGCTTGCAAATCATCCTTTGTTTGTTTGATCATAACAGGACTATCACCAGTGATAAGAGACTAGAACAACCACTATGTGATCTGCTGCTCTTTTAATGAATAGGGAATAATCCAAGTGACTCTGCTGAAAACCAGCATCCAATAAGGCTGATGTTAGCTTGAGGTTCCATTGTCTGGATGCCTGCTTAAGTCCATAGAGAGACTTAAGCAGTTTGCAAACTTTGAATTTGTCTTTTGATCCATTTAAGCCTTGAGGTATTTTCATATACACCTCCACAGATAGATCCCCTTGCAAAAAAGCATTGTATACATCCCTTTGATGAATAGACCATTGCCTCGATGTTGCAATAGATATCACACTTCTAACAGTAACCATTTTCACCACAGGTGAAAATGTTTTTTGATAGCCCAAACCTTCTCTCTGATTATACCCTTTAGCTACCAAACGAGCTTTGAATCTTTCAATTTCTCTTGATGCTTTATATTTGATCTTGTATACCCATTTGCATCCTATTTCCTTCTGTTCTTGTGGCAAATATACTAATTCCCAAGTCTTGTTATCCTCTAGTGCCTTGATTTCTGCATGCATTGCCTCTATCTATCGTTTGCCTTTTACTGCTTCTAAATATGATGTAGGTTCTACCTCAGATAAAAAATTAGCCAAATAGCTTTGGTATTTTAAGTAAATCGCTTCATATCTAATTACTTCTGAGATAGGGTATCTGCAGCAGCTTGCAGTACTTCTCTTGTCATTTCTGACATAATCCTTAAGCCATATGGGGGTCTTAGATACTCTAGCTGGCTTCCTTATTCCCTCAGCATTAAGCAAAGCAGAAGAATCTCCAAGACTCTCCACATTGTTATGCTCAACAGGATATGAAATGTTTTGTTCATCTAAAAGAGCAGGAGCCACAGTAGGTGAGCATGGCACATTGGTTGCAGCAAGAGTTATATTAGATGAGCATGGCACATTGTTTGCATTAGGAGTTATATTAGATGAGCATGGCACATTGGTTACATCAACAGAACTAACTACCGTATTTTCTTCTTCATCCAAATCTTGCCTTGGCACTGGAGTTATGTCCAAGAATAATGACTCTGATGAGTCTTCTGCTATATGAAAAGGAAATATATCCCCATAGAACACTACATCTCTACTTATAAAAAACACTTTATTCTCCAGATCCAAAAGTCTATAACCTTTCTGATGTGCAGCATATCCTAGGAAGACTAACCTCACAGCTCTAGGTGCAAATTTATCATGGCCTGTCAGATTAGTAGCAAAACATAGACATCCAATAACCTTCAAATATGTTAAAGAAGGTGTCTTACTCAGAAGCAATTCATATGGTGACTTGTTTGCTAAAACAGAAGAAGGAATTCTGTTGATAATATATACAGCAGCATCAATGCAATGTCCCCGGTATCTGATAGGTAAGTGCCCTTGAAATCTGATTGTTCGTGCAGTTTCAAGTATATGTCTGTGTCTCTTTTCCACAACTCCATTCTGTTGGGAGTACATGGACAGGAGCTTTGATGGACAATCACATGCATTTGAAATAAATCACTACATGCATTGTTAAAAAACTCACTCACAATGTCTGATCTAAAAACTTTAATTTGCTTCCCAAACTATGTTTTAATCATAGCAATAAAGTTTTTGAGCAAGAAAGTAACATCAAAGTTTTAGTCTCATAAGAAACACCCAAGTCCATCTGGTAAAGTCATCAACTAATGTAAGAAAATATTTCATACCATCGTAAGTAGCAATCTTATAAGGTCCCCACACATCCATATGGATCAAATCAAAACTATGTAAACTTCTGCTAGTGCTAGTTGGAAAAAGAACTCTAGTTTGTCGTGCTAATGGACAAATTTCACACTTAGACAGAGAATCATTATCAAGTCTACCACTATAGTATTTGTTTACCGCAAAAATGGTAATAATAATTAAATTTGATTTTGTGGTTTTAAAAATACGTGATCTATTTTTATGCTAGTTGTTAGGGCAATAGATGCTAAGTGAGGTACTTGGAGTCAAAATATGAGCTTAAGACAAGACATTAACCGAACCGAATGGAGGTCGATCGGAGCCTCAAGCTTGCTTATTCGGGGCCTCGGGGTCGAGTCTAATATCCCTCCAGGGGTAGTCGATGGAGCATAATGGTTATAAATAAATCAATGATGGCTCTTTATGGCTAATAATAAGTAATAAATGAAGAACAATAAATATGAACAATAAATGCAAGTAAAGAGGTCGGAAGAATGTGTTAGAGAGCAGAGAGAATGTTCTTGAGTGTTTCATATTGAGAAACGGGTGACTACAAAATGACAAAGATCCCCTTTATATATGGGGGGGAATATCAACATAGTACAAAATACGTTTATTACAAAGATATGGAGATGGGACAGCTAGTTGATGTCATGTTTCGGGTCTGAACTTAGCTTACTAGACTTTGTCAGCTCCAGTTATGCGCCTTGGGAACTCCTCACTTTTCATCATAGTTGTTGGTTTGCGCTGCCTCGAGGTCGAGCGTCGATAACCCTCGAGGGTGAACCTCGACCATAGTCTCGAACCTGTGAAATATGCTTGCGAGGCATCATAATGATGGAAAATTGGACCCTCCAATTTTACCATATATAGATAGTCCACGCGTTTCTTAGAGTGAAAGTGATAAGAAACGATCTTGAATATCTACCTCTCCGGTACTTTCGTAGCGACGACAGTCAGAAGGTGACAAAAGATGGCGTACACACAGCTTTTGAAAGCCTTCGCATTTATTACAGCAGTTGGCTGTCTCTTGGCCTTCTTCAACTCGCGTGTGGGGCCTCTATAAATACTTCCCCTCTCGTTCTTTATAACTTACTGCACCGCCAAGCCCCCAAAAAGGTTCCTTCTACCTTTACTTTTGTTCTTTCTTCGAAACGCAACTTCCCTTTCTCCTCTGAAATCTTTTAGGAATGGCGAAACTTCCGCCTCTACTTCTTAGGAGAACGTGACCCCCTCTTCTTCACTTCCATCTAAAGGAAAAGCGGTAGTGCCTCCTCGTGCTGAACCGATTTCAAGGTCGAGAGACCTTATTCGAAGCCGGGGCGTCGTGAGCCTGTGTCTCAGTATATTAGCTTAATAACATATGTCGAAAGGGTGAGGAATGATTACCGTAAGGGGGATGCGGTGCTTGTGGAGATCCCTTCTTGGGAGGAGGATATAACAACATACAAAGCCGATTTTCTCAGTGTGTATACTTACCTATTTACCCTTGGGCCGGTGGGGCCATCCTTGCCTCCGATAGACCCCGTGATTCTCGACTTCTGCCAACGATATCAAGTGACCCTCATCCAAATTCACCCTTCATTCTGGCGCATTTTCGACATGATCAGGTACTATGTGAACATGATGAGGAGATGCCCTTCACCCTCGATCACCTGATCAAGATGTAAAGCCCTTGTCTCTTCCATGGGGGTCTGATTAAGCTCCACTGCCAAGTTCTGAGGGTCCTCTTTACTTGCATTGAAGAAGTTAGGAACGGAGGGTGGATGAGCCACTTTGTCCGAGTAAAGACTTCGGACCTGATCCCGGTGGAAAGGATGTTGTTCCCCTAAAAATGAAACATGGAACGTAAGTAGATACGTTATCTAGCATTTCCTTGCTTCTTTTTAGGTACATCTTTCCATGCGCTTAATTTTCTCTGCTGATGAAGCCGTAGCATTTTACCCCGTGCGCGGTCACGGACCTCTCTGGCTGGGTCAGCCGGCTGGACTCGATTTGCCCATATGCCAAGCGAGTGTGGCGTGATCTGTCCCAAGCTCGATGGGAATCCAAGGACCACGGTGAGCCTTTACTCCTGCTGCAATCATTCCTTTCAATCAGATTGCTACTGATAGCGTCATTACTCCATATGCTTACCTCTTGCATTCATGTAGGTTTGGGGGAGGTCCCCTTGATGAAGGGAACATTGCTAGGTGAAGAGGGTACCTCGGGACCCGATGAAGGGAAGAAGAGACAAAGGGAACCGTTGAATGAACCTTCGGAATCCAAGAAGATCAAGGCGGAAAAAGCTAAGGTCGACCCGGCAGCTCTAACTCCAGAAGTAGCGGGAAGTCCCTGAGTTGAAGGTGAGGGGGAAAATGATTTCTTGATAGCATCCGAGGGAGAGGAAAACCTGCTCGGCCCTTATGCCGTGGAGATAGTGGCTCCCGAGCCAGAGCTTGATGTCGTCGAGGTCCAACTTCGAGCTAGAGAGGCCACTGAGGGAGTTTCGGGTGACGTCCCCGAACCGTCCAATGGCCAAAATATCCCTCGAGCTGGGACGCATTCGGTAGGTGGTTCTGAGGAACCCGGTTTTGTAGCCCTGATTGACCCTGCTGGTGTTATTATCGTGAGTGATTCTCCTCAAGGAATGACCTTACCTCATAAGGGAACACAAGATGCCCCGAATGAAGAAACTTCTGATGTGGGGGTGCCTATCGAAGATGAAAATGCGTTTGAAAGGCCTTTAGCCACTCCCGAGGGAATTCCTGAGCTCGATGCTTCACTCATCTTCAGCAAGATGAACATGATTTGTGAGCAGGTAGTTTTTGCAAATCCTTCATGTTGTCCTGATCTTTGTCTTTCTAACTTGTCTTTTTCATGGCTTCATGCCAGGGCGCTTTATAATCAAACTTTCGCCCAGTTTCAGGTTGAGGTGACCCGTCACGAGCGTGAGAAGGCTCATCTTGGTGAACAGGTTACCTAGTTTCCATTTGCTATTGTCTAAATGTTTGACAGATCCTAGCGTTTTGGCATCTTTGATCTGATTTGTGCAGTTTGAGAAGGAAGGTGTCTTGTTGAGGGAGGAGCTCTGAGCCAGAGACTTCGAAGTCCTCGAACTCAAACGGCACCTGAAAGAAATAACCTTTGAGAGGGATAACCTCCAGGAAAAGATAGCTCTAGTCGAGCACCAGCTCTATGATGCGAGACGGATAGTGATGAATATAGAGGTCTCTATTCTGAGTTAGTTATTGCACTATCCGGGATCAAAACCAAAGCTGAGGCACTTATATCTTTGCACAAAGAGGATGAAGTTGTAATAAACGCTCATAATGGGATAGAGCATGAGGAGGCCGAACTAAAATTGACTCGAGTCGTGGAGCATGCTCGGTTAGAATCTCGGAGGCAGACTCTCGAGGATATACATGTGGGGGTATCAATTTGTCTGCCGAGCGTGAGAGGGTGAAGACCCTAGAGGAGAAAGTTGTTGCCATGTTTGCTTTTGAAGATGTGCCAGGTAGTGGTTTAGAAGATGATGAGAATGGAGGCGGTATCCCTCGAGGGGAAGTGGTCGTTAAAGGTCCCAGGACTGTAGCCGGAACCATTGGGGCACAACCTCTGGCGGATCCGTCAAAGATGTAGGCTCGACGATAGATTAGGATTCTATTTGGATCCTTCCTTGTAATGGGTTTTCAAAAAGCCTTTGTAAACTTAACTCTGCGGGCGATATGTATAAATGGCCTTTTGTTTTTTATCACTTCTTTTCTCCTTTTCCTTTTGAGAATAATGTGTGCTATTTTTGATAATCAATCCGAGATCTTAGACCTTGGGTTAGACCCTCGGGTTTTTGCTATTGCTGAGCGACTTGTAACGGTGGAAAGTTAGTCCTTGAGTGTTCTCAGGTTAGACCTGGCTTTTATACGTTGGGTCATTGCAACCTTCGATTTTAGTGCTGGCGATAGTGTATCTCACACATTTGGTCAGTACGACCTTCGATTTTAGTACTGGCGACAGTGACTCTTACACGTTTGGTCGGTACGACCTTCAATTTTAGTGCTGGCGACAGTGGCTCTTACGCTTTTGCTCTTAGGCATATTTAGTTAACTATTTTGTGTTCAATCTCCAAATCGGGTTTCAACTCGAGCTCATTCGACCCTATAGTTTTTGAATTTAAAGTTGGCACTTAGGCTCTTACACATTGGGTCGGTATGACCTTTTGTATGTGCTGGAGACAATGGCTCTTATGCTTTAGGTTGATGCAACCTTTTGTATGTGGGTTGGCGACAATGGCTCTTACGCCTTGGGTTGATGCGAACTCTAATATAGGCTTTATTTGTCCCTCGATAAGGATTTTTTGAAATAATGTTTGCCTGACTCTTCGACGGTTTAAATAAAACCTCGATTGTGAGTCGTTATATGGCGATGATTGAGCACCTCGGGAGGTTTGGCTCGGTGGCTGAGTATCTCGAAGCCTGTATTTAGGAGCTGACATGGTCGAAACTTTTTTGCCTATGTTAAGGGTAGCCTGTTTAACCGGTTCTTTTCGAAGTGTATTCGAAGTAATTGAAGTCCTGTGATTTTATAGCGACGGTCGGGCGTCTAGGAATCGTGTTAGTTTGGCTGGTACAACCTTGTGACCGTAGTCATTTGTGTTTGACCGGAGCCTTTCAGTCCCGAGTAAAGTAGTTTCGGCGTCTATATCGAGGGTATGCCTTTTTAGGGGTCTTACAAGTTCGATATATAGCCTTAACTTTGAGATCGGGTTTATGCCTTTTGTAAGTTCTTACAAGTTTTACATGCCTTTGATGTCTTACAGTTTTGGATACTTGGTACAAGTATGGTTCATGCCTTGATTGAGGTCTTACAGATATTGTCACTTGGTACAAGTGTGGTTCATGCCTTGCTTGAGGTCTTACAGATATTGTTATTGCCTTATATAGGTCTTACGAGATCGAGACAGCCCATATGTGGTCTTACGGCCTCGGGTTTTGATAAATTGATGGAGATGGTGATTGACAGCAGTCCCTGAGTCATTGAGGATTTCTCGACTCGGGAGCCATTACTTGTAAACTTAGTATTGCCTCATTGAGGGCTTACGATTTCGGAGTTCCCAACTCGGAGGTCATGTGGCCTTGAGTTTTTTACGTTAGTCCCCGAGTGTTCGGGACGTTTTTGGCTCTGGAGCTGTTTTGTGATCTTGATGTTGCCTTATTGAGGGCTTACGATTTAGGAGCTCCGACCCGGGGGTCGCATTGTTTCGAGTTGTCGACGCCAGTCCCCGAGTATTCGGGACGTTTTTTGGCTTTGGGGCCGTTTTTTTGCAAAAAATATCGAGCTTTCTTGAAACGCAAAATGCTTTTGGGAAGTATTATTTGATTACTTAGTACAAGTATACACGCCTTTGCTGTTAAGGGCTCAGTTGTTCTATACAGATATAGTTCACTCGACCGTTTGGCCCGGTACATTATTTTCCTATCGAGACCCTATTTGGGGTATTTTGGCTTCTTTGAGTAGGTGACCTTCTGAGGGATTCCCCCCAGTATTCGAGGTTGATTTCAAAAGAAGCCTTGAGTACTTGTTGAGTCTTCCTTAGGTAGCATATGGATGTTTCCTCGTTAAAAACCTTGCCAGTAAAACCCTTTTTAGGATAAAAACCCAATCGAAGGAAAAGAGTGCAACATATGCTTTTGAAACCTAAGGCCTTCGAGTTGGAGGGTGCTTCAGAATCTTCCATCGGACACCTTAGCAGTAGTATCGTTTCATCATTGATATGTTCCAATTGCTTGGAAGTTGCTCACCTTCCATGGTGTCGAGCTTGTAGGACCCTTTGTTGATTACTCCGAAGATGCGGTATGGTTCTTCCCAATTTTTGCCTAGCTTTCCTTCATTAGGGTTTCGGGTGTTGAGGGTGACTTTCCTTAGGACCAAGTCCCCGACTCCGAGATGTCGGAGGTTTGTTCTCCTGTTATAATACCTTTCGATCATTTGATTTTGGGCGGCCATTCGGACGAGCGAGGCTTTTCGCTTTTCATCCAATAGTTTGAGGGTTGTAGTCATGGCTTCGTTGTTCGAGATCTTAGTGGTGTGTCAGAATCTGGCGCTTGGCTCCCCGACCTCCACTGGTATTAGAGCATCAGTGCCATACACTAGAGAGAAAGGTGTTTCCCCTATGCTCGAATTTGAAGTTGTTCGGTATGCCCATAGCACTTCGGGAAATATTTCTCTCCCCTTAGAGCTTTCTAACTTCTTTTTTATGTTTTGGATGATGGTTTTGTTTGTGGATTCAGCCTGGCCATTTGCACATGGATGGTATGGCGTCGACAAGATTCTCTTGATTTTGTGATCCTCGAGGAACTGTGTTACTTTACTTCTGATGAACTGCCTCCCATTGTCGCATGTTATCTCGGAAGGAATCCCAAATCGGCATATAATGTGATCCCAGATGAAGTCAATGACTTCTTTTTATCTAATCTTTTCGAAGGCCTGCACTTCCACCCATTTTGAGAAATAGTCAGTCATAAATAAAATGAATTTAACTTTACCTGGTGCCGTTAGTAGAGGTCCGACGATGTCCATTCCCCATTTCATGAATGGTCATGGCGATAAGACCGAATGTAGTTGTTCTCCAGGTTGGTGAATCATAGGGGCAAATCTCTGGCATTTGTCGCACTTTCGGATGAATTCCTTAGTGTCTTTTTCCATGTTGTCCCAGTAGTAGCCTGCCCTGATCACCTTTCGGACTAAGGAATCGGCGCCGGAGTGATTTTCGCAAGTACCCTTGTGAATCTCTTGGAGTACATAATCTGTTTCTCCTGGCCCCAGGCATACTGCTAGTGGGCCATCAAAAGTTCTTTTGTACAGAGTCCCGTTTTCGTCGAGCGAGAACCGGGCTACTTTGGTTCGCAGGTCCCTTAATTCCTTTGGATCTGTCGGTAATTTTCCATCTTTCAGATAGTCAATATATTTATTTCTCCAGTACCGTATTAGGCAAGTAAAATTAATCTCGGCATGACCTTCCTCGATCACTAATTTGGACAGCTAAATAACAGCCCTAGGGAGCAGGTCATCTTCTTCAATAGATGATCCCAGGTTTGCGAGGGCATCGGCCTCGCTGTTCTGCTCCCGAGGTACGTGGACCAAGGTCCATTCTTTGAAACGGCGTAATGTGACTTGGATTTTGTCCAAATACCTTTGCATCCTGTCTTCTCGGACCTTGTAGCTCCCATTTATCTGGTTTACTACCAAGAGTGAATCGCATTTTGCTTCGACGATATCAGCTCCCAGGCTTTTGGCCAATTCCAGACCTGCAATCATAGCCTCATACTCGGCTTTGTTGTTAGTCAATCTTGCGGTTTTTATAGATTGCCTGATTATGCCACCCGTAGGCGGCTTCAGGACTATACTGAGTTCGGATCCTCTCACGTTTGTGGCGCTATCAGTTAACAAGGTCCATACCCCGGAAGATGTGCCTGATTTTAGTAAAAGTTCCTTTTCTACCTCGGGCACGAGGGAGGGTGAGAAGTCGGCCATGAAGTCTGCTAGAATCTGGGACTTGATGGTCGTTCGGGGTTGATACTCGATATCATACCCCCCGAGTTCAATGGCCCATTTGGCCAATCGGCCCGATAATTCGGGCTTATGCAATACGCTTCGGAGAGGGTAAATGTTAAAACACAAATACGGTGTCATTGAAAATAAGGTTTCAATTTTTGTGATGCGCTTATTACGCATGAGCTAATTTTTCTAGGTGCGGATACCTGGTTTCGGCATCCCCTAGGGTCCGACTTACATAATAGACAGGGAATTGCGTATCTTTCTCCTCTCAAACCAGCACACCGCTTACCGCTATATCGAATACAGTCAGGTATAGATACAACATCTCATCCTCTTTTGGCGTGTGGAGCAAAGGCGGGCTAGTTAGATATCGTTTCAATTCCTCCAAAGCGTGTTGGAATTCTGGAGTCCACTCGAAGTTGTTTTTCTTTTTGAGTAAAGAGAAGAAATGATGACTCATGTCTGACGACCTTGATATGAATCTGCCTAGAGGCGTTATCCGCCCTGTCAGTCGTTGCACGGCCTTTACATTATTTATCACCGTGATTTCTTCGATGACCTTAATTTTGTTGGGGTTGATCTTGATCCCCTGTTCGATACCATGAAGCCTAAGAATTTGCCTTAACCCACTCTGAAGGCACATTTCTTGGGGTTAAGCTTCATGTTGTAACTTCTGAGGATGTCGAATGTTTCCTGCAAATGAGTCAAATGATCCTCTACGAGCAGGGACTTAACTAGCATGTCATCAGTATAAACTTCCATGGATTTGCCTATTTAATGCTTGAACATTTTATTAACTAGGTGTTGGTATGTAGCCCCTGCGGTTTTCAGCCCAACGGGCATTCCATTAGTAGGTACCATACTTCGTGATGAACGAAGTCTTTTCCCTATCCTCGGGGTTCATCTGAATTTGATTATACCCTGAGTAGGAGTCGAGAAAGGTGAGGGTCTCGTGGCCATCCGTTGCATCGAGCAGACGATCAATGTTAGGAAATGGGAACGAATCCTTGGGGCACGCCTTATTTAAGTCTTTATATCTACGAACATTTTTAACTTATTTCCCTTTTTGGGCACTACTACTATGTTGGCCTGCCATTCGGGGTACTTTACCTCTCTAATAGACCTTATTTTAAGGAGTTTCGTTACCTCATCCTTGATGAACACGTGTTTTACTTCAAACTGGGGTCTTCATTTTTGCTTCACCGGTTTGAACATGGGGTCGACACTTAATCGGTGGGTGGTTATTTCCGACAGGATTCCTGTCATATCTAAGTTGGACCAAGCGAAATAGTCAATGTTATTAATAAGGAATTGAATGAGTTTTTTCCTGAGTTCAGGGGTTAATCCTGTTCCCAGGTATACCTTTCAATCTGGGAGATGCTAGATCAAAACAGCTTGCTCCAGTTCTTCAATTGTCGATTTCGTTGCATCTGATTCTTCGGGGGCAACAAAAGTTCGAGGAGCGAGGAAATCTTCTTCATCATCCTCGGGGTTCTGTACACTCCCAGACTCATCCGAGGTAGAGTGTATAGGATTAGGCGCTTCCTGGTAAACCGCGAACATTTCTTTTACCGCATGTTGTTCTCCATATATGGTCGTTATGCCATCCTTTGTTGGAAACTTCATCATCTGGTGCAGAGTTGATGGCACTTCCCTCATGTTGTGTATCCATAGCCTGCCAAGCAATGCATTGTACATCATGTCATCGCTGATGACGTGGAACTTGGTGTTCTGAGCTGTACCGGACATGTCAACTGGGAGGGCGATCTCCCCTTTCGTTACTTCACCGGCCATGTTGAAGCCGTGGAGGATCCGGGATGCGAGTACGATCTGATCGAGCAACCCAAGCTGTTCTACCACCTTTGACCTGATTACGTTGGCCGAGCTGCCTGGATCCACGAGCACACGTTTAATTCGAATGTTACTTAAAAGAAATGAAATTACCAGTGCGTCATTGTGTGGTTCTGTCAAGGTCTTGAGATCCTCCTCGCTAAATGCAATGGTGTCTTCGGTCATGCGGTCTCGTATCGGCCTTTTTATTGCAGTGTATATTTTTATCCTTTTGATCACGGGTCCTTGGGGAATGTCGGTCCCCCCGATAATCATATGAACGATATGCCGAGAAATATTTCTTTTTTCCTAGGTAGATTTTTCCGAGTTTCCCGTTGAATCTCTCAACGTGCTCCTTTGTTGATGTGAGGACTGGCGCTAATGTATTGAGCGTCGCACAAGGTCGTACCCTTAGGAATCGGCTCTGGCGTGCTCCCAGGGTTTTGCGGTGGCACACCCATACCTGAAATAATCATACCGCCATTTCCATAGTTTTTTAAGCTGTTATTTTTAGGTACGTCAACTGGTTTAGGCATTTTGACCTGAAATCAAAGATCTTGGACAAGAAAAAGTGTGAAAGATAACTTGCGTTACATAGTAAAGCCAACAAGAAAATAATCACTATTATTTTTAGCCCCACGGTGGGCGCCAAACTATTTACCGTGAAAATGGTAATAACAATTAAATTTGATTATGTGATTCTAAAAATACGTGATCTATTTTTATGCTAGTTGTTAGAGCAATAGATTCTAAGTGAGGTACTTGGAGTCAAGATATGAGCTTAAGACAAGACATTAACCAAACCAAATGGCGGTCGATCAGGGCCTCGAGGGCCCTCTGGGTCGAGTCTAATGCCCCGCCAGGGGTAGTCGATGGAGCCTAACAGTTATAAATAAATCAATGACAGCTCTTTATGGCTAATAATAAGCAATAAATAGCACACAATGAATATGAACAATAAATGCAAGTAAAGAGGTCGGAAGAATGTGTTAGAGAGCAGAGAGAATGTTCTTGAGTGTTTTGTATTGAGCAACAGGTGACTACAAAATGACAAGGATCTCTTTTATATATGAGGGGAAATCCCAACATAGTACAAATTCGTTTATTACAAAGATATGGAGATGAGACAGCTAGTTGATGTCATGATTCGAGTCTGAACTTAGCTCACTAGACTTTGTCAGCTCCAGTTATGTGCCTTGGGAACTCCCCACTTTTCATCATAGCCATTGGTCTGTGTTGCCCCGAGGTCGAACGTCGATAACCCTCGAGGGTGAACCTAGACCATAGTCTCGAACCTGTGAAATATGCTTGCGAGGCATCACAACAATAGAAAATTGGACCCTCCGATTTTACCGTATACAGTGTTGTATACTAGGAATCCTTCTGAGAACTTGAACTGGAACATATCCTGTTCTTTTATGCCATATCTTCATGCCTCCTCTACTAGTTGCTACAAATGCTGTATTTATTGTTTTCCTAATGTTGTTGATAATATGCACAGACCTTCTTCCTTTCTACCCATCTCCTTCACCCTCCCAGACAAGAGATCCTGAAACA
Organism: Nicotiana sylvestris; assembly: GCF_000393655.2. Lineage (NCBI taxonomy): Eukaryota > Viridiplantae > Streptophyta > Magnoliopsida > Solanales > Solanaceae > Nicotiana > Nicotiana sylvestris. Next base: position 125,599,938 of record NC_091058.1, on the reverse strand, counting down.
CACAACATTTAGGAAAGAAAGTAACACTGCATTTGAGATGCTCAGTCACCTTAGAAACTGACATAAGATCGAACTTAAAGGCTGGTACATTTCATCAATTTATAACATTTATTTCTAGTGTGGCCTTTCAAATGACAGAAATCACATTCTAAACTATAGTTCCTTTTTTATCTAGTTGTAGAATGAGCAATAAACATGGCAGTAGGATCATTATGTCCATAACTACCACCAGTAATCGATTTCTTGCTTTCTTCCTGAACCACCATAGCATAAGCCTTGTCTATGGATGGCAAAGTTGGCATCAACAGAATTTGGCTCCTTGCTTGCTCAAAACTATCATTCAATCCCATCAAAAATTGCAGCAATAGTTGATACTCCAGTTGCTTAATATACTCAGTAGCTGATGGAGGCGGTGGCAGTATCGAATCATATTCTGCCCAGAGATCTTTTAGCTTGGTAAAATAGGTCGATACTAATGAAATCCCCAGTGTTAAGGTAAATATTTCCTTGTGCAAGTAATACAGCCTCGATACGTTTACTTTGTCAAATCTCTCCTTGAAAGCAGCTCATACCTTTTTGTGCATTCGAAGAAAATAATACTCATGTTACCAAATCCCTGCTCACATTGCTCATAAGCCATGAGGTCACGATTGCATCCTTCGATGTCGATCCATCAACTAAACACAATTTATTCTTACCTAATAGTGCTACTTTCATCGCACGACTCAAAAGAGAGTAATTTTTCGTACATGTCAAAATGAGTCCCACCGACATGGATCCTGGACCATCAGACGCATGCAAGTAAAGATGATGACTGTGATCCAAAGCAATTGAGCTTGGTACTGCTCCATGCTCGTATTATCTCCATTATTCTCGTTTTCAGCCAGATTCTCAGAAATTGTCATTGAAAAATTGTAGCATTAGGGTTCGAAACTTGAGTAGATTCTCTCGAACTATCTTCAATTCCGCGAAGAAATTCCCTAGAATCACTTGATTAGTGTGGCTCTAATACCATGAAGAATTTATCAATCATTCAAAGCTAAGAAGAAGAAATTAAAGATGAAGAATCGAGAGAGTTTGGAGAAGAACAAGGCTCTGTTTATTGCTATACAGCGTGAATAAGAAGAAGCATTTACAATGTTTTAACTAACTCACTAACCACCTAAATGACAGTTGTAATCCACTAACTAACACATTAACTAATACGTCAACTATAGTTAACTTAGCTAATTATAATTAAGCAACTATGATTAACCTACGTCCTTTACAGTTTTGCTCATCTAATAAATCCCACCTTGCATAACTTGTGAACAAGACGATAAGCAAAATGTGATCAATTTGTATCAAAATTATGTCCTGCTTCCCATAATTTGTGAAAGCGTGATATTTTATTCTTCTAGATATATAGTGGCAAAGCTATTTTTTCACAAATTTTTTAAACGATAAAGAAAATTTAAAAAGCAGCCTCAAATAGTCCTATTTGTGCAAATTTTCCGTTTCCCCCTAAGCTCGCTTTTTAGGCCTTTGCTCGGGTGAAATTTTTGATCGAACGATTCTTCTAGAGTTTCTCTTTTACTAAAAATATAGGATTTAAGTTATACCGACAATGTAAAGATATTGTACACTATCAAAGATTGTTAACTGTGATTACAAGTCAATTACTATTATTGGGTCAAACTGAAAAAATTTCTTCAACCAAATAAGCGTTATATACAATAAGCTTAATTTGACTCTAGAGCTAGATCGACCTTTAGTGATTGAGAGCAAGAATTTCAATAATAACACTGCTTCAATATTATTTGTAAGCAGATACACAAATTGTTTGAGTCGTGTTTGGTACTGTCCTAAGAAATTATTTCAGCAATGTGAAATGTCTCCCCAGGACTAAACAAGCACATCTCTATTTGTTTAGAGGATACAGGAATCAGCAAAATTAAATATTACAAACCCAACTATTTAAAAGAGGGGAACAAGAGAAGTTAAACTACCAAAAAGAAAGACAACAAAGGGAAATTGGTGAATAATGAAATTAGAAGGAAAGATAAGAAGGATTTCTTTTTGTCTTGCTGATGATAATTGATTAGAAAGGAGTGATTGGTAATGATTATTTATAGCTTCATTTGCATGAAGACTTGTTGTGCATGACAAGAAAGTGGCCGATGAAATTTGCCACTTTATCAAGACATTTTGTCACCTTTCTAATGACTTCTAGAAGGGATATCACTTGACTTTGATTATGACAATTGTCAACAAAGTCTTTAAAATATTGTCACACAACAACAAAAATAACCAAAACCAAGGAACACTAACTCTAAGGCTGAGATTGCTAAGCTATCGGTAGCTATAGACTCCCCACCTTACGAGGAAGGGTATGAGTTCAAGCTTCTTCACGTAGCAATAATAACAGTAGTCTAAGCGTATTAACAAGGAAAATTAATATTGAGTTGCTCTTAATTATAAACTCTTCCATTTACAATTTCTTATCGACTAATAGTAAGCAAATTACTTACTGAACACTCAGTCTAAGCTTACAATAGAATTTTATATGCACTCGATATCTAAAATAAAATAAAATCAGTGTTACACGATCAGCATAAAATTTATTAAGAAAAATTGCATTTATGTAACTTACACCTTGCATGTATATTGGAAGAACGCTAGAATCTTTTACGCTGCATTATTTAAAATCGAATATGTTTAATATATATAGGTTTAATTAATTACTACACCCACCAACCTGGTGCTGATTAGTTTATCACCAAGCCCTTTTGACCTCAGTCCTCCGTTGCTCTTGCTTTGCCACTATATATATGAGATTAAGTTGTATTTCACAAGTAAATCTTTTGTCTGCATCCAAAACATTGTCCAATATTGGCTTTCATAATTCTGTTAGCGACTATGTAATCTTCATGCTTGAGGAGTTTTTGCACCATCCAAAGTGCGATGAATATTATTATAATTCTGCACAACTTTGTCCCTTGTAAGATTTATCCTCAATACTGTACCCACCACATTACCACACGAGCAGAGTAAAATTACTTGTGCGCACCAAGTATTTTGCACCAGACTAAAAGTTTTAACTGTAAAAAATATAAATTAAAGTGAAAATACAAATCACTTAATAATAAGTAAGTGATAGCTTTCTGTACAAAAAAATACATTTTGCATTCATTCGTTTAATATAAAACACTAGGATTGGTTACGTTGATTTTTCGGCAGACCAGTGGTGGAGTGGAGCATTCGTCCCACCAACACCCCCAAACCTCCTTAACATACAACAGAAAACCTTACACCAAGAAGTAACTACTGTCCTGCCTTAATTACATCTAGTTCGTATCAACCAAGTATATGAATTATCACTATCATTATACAACAGGAAACTACCTTTCATCAAATAAATCTCAGAATGCAAAAGAAAACGAACTATAAACTTCTTCAATCTTTTTGTTCCAAGTAGATTTTGGTAGATCGACGCATGTCCCAACATAAGCCTTCGTTTTTTTATAGCTTTTCATGTAGGGTGACCACTTGGAAGAGGTCCTCATCACGGTTCTGTCAGCTATAACCAACGCATTTGACTAATATGTTACACTATGAGAAAAACTACCCCCCTCAATTCTTTAGTTCTTCTTACTCCTAGGGTTAGCTGAAGAAGTTATTCATGTTCTAGCAATTCATAAGAAAAAATCGGCCATATGTCATAACAACCCAAGTTATTCAGCTGCAAACCACAACTCATGCATATGGACACTTTGTTTTTTGCTCATGAATCCATGTTAGCTCATCACTAAGCAGTAAGCACAGGGTATGCAAGCTCGCAAACTTAACTGTTGCAAGAAGGATGGAGTTAATAATTAATTTGCTTATACAAAAATTATACAAGGTGTGAAGTCCCACGAGTCGCAGGCATCTAATGCGAAACGTGAACAGGAACATGCTAAGCTACTTCATATACAAGGATTACCCTACAGCAGCACGGACACCGTCAGCTATTCTTCTTCCGCTTCCTCAAATTTGGCATTGCACGAAGAAACACCGAACCGGAAACATAATCATTGTCCTCCATATTTTCTTGGTGCGCTGATACCTTTTGACAAGTACTATTAGTCGTGTTGTCTAAATCTTGCTCGTTTTCAGATGCACCTATCCTTGCATCACATTGCTTTTTATTCGTCGAGGGGCTAGAAACAAACTGATTTGAAGCATTACCACAAATCTCATTTCCCAAAAGCTGAGAGGAATTATTAATATCAGAACAACCAACTGATAGGATAGGACTAGACGCATTTATCTCATGCTCCATATCTCCATCATCTTCCTCTAAGCAAAACCCACCCCCCATTTTAAGGTACTCCTTAGACAAAAGATCCCCAGGAACAGGATCGTCCATTTCACCAAAACTTGGCTGAACAGCGGATTCCATTTCTGCCCCACCCGTGTTGACATCAGCACTTGTTTCAGGGTTTGACAGTCCTTGTGGACAGTAATCATTACTTACATCATTCTCGGTCATGTTGCTAGAATCATCAGGACAACGCTCAACTATGCCCACATCTGCTCCGGATTCTCTCCTTTCCAACTTGTCAGTAGTAGAATCTCCATCATCTTTGTCAACTTTATCAGACTCATCATCTCTTCCCTCACTGTAATTTACTATTTTCCGATGACGCTCTGACTGAAATTTCAATTAGAACGAAACGGAAAGAATATTAAAAGTCATGAACTGGAGGTCTCAAGTAAAACACAAAAGAAACTGACATTTTCCCTTGAACCATGAATATGTACAAAGTGACAAGTACTCGGTCATTTAGTTTAAAAGTATGTGGATATTGTTTCAAAATACGTGCATATACTAGCAATGACACCTGAAGAGAATTTTGAAATTGCAAATTCTCGAGATAGCAAAATGAAGCAAGAATTTAAGACGACATGCAATCAAACCACTATCATCAACAGTTTTCACATGCAATATGAACCATGAGTAATTTTTCATACATCACATGTAAAAAAACATTATAATTTATAAACACCATAAATATAGGATTCGCAGAAGCAAAATATCATAAACATAAAGCTAGGACTTGCAGAAGCAGCTTGGAAACTCTTGAGACCTGTGAGAATGGAATAATTCAGCTCTAATTCTTTCTAGAATTCTCAGAAACATAGGAATTAAGTAGAGGTTAGGGAAACACTAAACAAGGCAAAGGTGACTTGACATTAGCACCAGTGCAATGAGTATCTGCCCTATACTATCTCAATATATAGCATCTCAATGAGATCTGGACAGATAGTATTAATGTTTTTCAATTTCACTAAAAAGGTGCAGTCATGAAGAGTTTAAAATACAATTAGTGTTGCAAGGAAAAAGGACTTACTCTTCTTGCTTGCTTTGGCTTTTCAAGCTTCTCAATTTGTGATTGTTGCTCTATATCACTATCTTTTTCCCCCTCGGAGCTTGTTTTGAAGGATCTGGAACAGGATTTCTTACTTGCCTTCCCCACAGATCGAGCTGTTTTCCTTCCTCCTCTTATACTACCACTTGATTTCTTATTGGTGTTTTGCTTGCTTCCTGATCCCTCTGGTGGTTCCAAATGTTCAGGCTGCAAATGCTCTCCTTTCCTTTTTCTTGACTGCTTTCCAACTGATCTTTTTGTTTTTGTCTCCTCATAATCAGCACCAGCCGACTCTAGTCCCGTCAAAGGATCCTCTATCTTTTCCTCCTCCACATTATTAAATTTTAATTCTCTTTTTTTTAAGTTTTCAGGAGCATCTTGTACACTTGCATCCATTAAATTCATGGATTTGTTTCCTGTCATAAGTTTAACAGCCTTTTTTATCCTCTTGCTACGAATTTTTGCAAATCTCTCATTGAAAGTGTAGAAGGCTTCCAGTCGAAGTTGTGTCTACATCAAGTAAACAAAGGAACATTGAGAGAAAAGTTCTGCATCAGCTTCCTCTTTTTCCAATCAGACAAATTAACACAAAATGAGAAAACAATAAGAGCAGAGCACACAAGAAACAATAGAAGTGGTCAATTCATGTTTGTATTATCATAGAAGTCATTCCTTTACTTCAAAAGAGACATGCCAATTGACGTGCTTAGTGTGTATATCCATTTTCTTTTAAATTTTGGTGACAGGTAGGGGAAGATGAAAAAGGATCAACCTCATGTTTGTTGTACTCTTTCAGAACCGATACTAGCAATTCATCTGCCTTCTGGCTGCTCCAACCGAATTTCTCCCAACAAACTCTGCAACAAACAAATGTTCATTCAGAGTCATATATAAATCCCAAGTCCTCACTAGACCATTAGAAGAAAAAATCAAATACAACTCACTTGCGAAGCACAGAAACATCAGGCTTCCCCCATGCAAAAGGCTCTGTTGACTTGTCAACCCGTGGAGAAGCATATGCTGAAATCACAGCATCACTCGGAAACGAGGAAGGAATATGCCAGTTTTTACTAATATTTCTCTGTGAACATGGTGCCAATATAAAGAAAGAGTAAGATCATGCTTTTCCAATCAAATAGACAATAGATTTGAAGCAAAAGGACACAATGTTTTACATGTTTATTCATGAAAATCTGCTTCAACTTTTGAACTCTATCCTCAGACTTGACATTTTCATCAGATGCGGAATTGCCTTCCACATTGCTTCTTGAGCAACTCATATCTGGATCACCAACTTCACTCCCTCTCTTCCTAGTGCTGGAACCTGCCTGTGCATCAAGCCCCCCAAGAATGGATGGATCTGGCGATTCCACCCACTCCCGAAATTTCTGAAGACCGTCTTCCTCAGGAAATGCATTTAGAACTTCAATGGCATTAACAATACCAATCCCACTGCACCATGGCAAAAAAAAATGGATCAGGACTTCTGCATATCTCACAAAGCAAAGTTGCTCCACATATAAGAACTGTAGTATCTATAGTTCCTTGATGAGAATGTGCAAACAAGAGTAATTGATGTAGTAAAAAAGAGAGGCAGATACATCTGTTAGCAGGATATGGCACTCTGTAAAAGAGCCACAAAAGCAGGCTTACCTCACTCCTTCAGTATAATCGCTCCCAAGGAATAATGCCGTACGAATTAATTTTTCTCTATCCAACCCAAGCTCGTTCTCCACATCCTATAAACAGCAGATATGGCATCAACCACAGGCACTATAAATGAAAGGAAACTACAATATTCTCTCAGAAATGAGACATTGACCCCGCAGTGTACCACCAACCTCAAAACCTTTTTCTTTCCTTTCTCTCTTTTTTTTTTTTTTTTTGGGGGGGGGGGGGGGGTGATAGTGATCACAAAAAGAAAAACAATAGCTCTTACTACAAGCATCATTTAACCATTGCAGTGGAGGTAAACAAAGTTTTTGATTATTATTTTGAAAACCCTAAAAAGGTGTAGTTGTAGAAACCTAGCTTGCAGAAAGACAAACTTAACGGAAAGAAGAGAATCCAGGACACGGTGAATTGATGAACCTTCATAAAGTATGTCTCCACATATTTGCGATCATCAAATATGTTCTTGTATACATTTCGAGCACCAAACAAGAACGCATCAGAGTCATCAGTAACCACACCATCAACAAGATTTGTAAGCTCCATGTAAGCACACTGAGCTTCAGCTTCCATCGGAGCTATTATATATGGCAAGCCAAACATTTGAAGCAACTCCTGACATAGAGAAAGATGTAAATGAGATGAATTGAACTAACAGTAATATTGTATCACCATGAAACATCAGAGAAAAGGAATCAAGTACATGCACCCAAGGTGTGACCTAGTGGTTAATGAAGTGGTTTGAGAACCATGAAGTCTCACGTTCAAATCCCAATGGAGACAAAAAACACTAAGTGAACTCTTCCTATCTGTCCACACCTTGGTGGATAAAGCTACCTACCGTACCTGGTACCTGTTGTTGGTGGGAGGTAACAGGTATCTCGTGGAATTAGTCGAGATGCGCGCAAGCTGACTCGAACACCATGGTTATTTAGAAAAAGGAATAAAGACATAAAGAACAAAGATGACTTCGGATCAGTAAGTGGAATAGGAAATAGAAGGGGAAAAGGGTTAAAAGAGTTTTTACAAAGATAATAAGCCTAAGCCCCTAAGCATGCAGGTTTCTAACTTTGTAACGTTCACAAGGTCACTAAGAAAAAAACAATCACACGTAATGGGATGTCAAGTTAATAAACTAACCAGCATACACCAATTGATTATGTGATTTAAATAAGATGAGATAGTCCAATACAAAGAATGATCTTAGCCTAGAAAAATTACAGCTAAAAGCATAGGCGGACCCAAGATTTCAAGGCGTCGGGGGCACCACTAATGCCAATACTAGCTACCGAGTTTTTAGCATTGAACTCATTGTATTTTTAGAATTATGGTTTCAAATTTAATATTTGTTCAAATGTTAGTGAGTTTGAAATATATATTACTGCTATGCTAAAAGTAATGGGTTCGTTATTGCCGAAGGGCTAGATACGGTCATGTTTGTGTCAATCATTTGCAACGAAAGATTAGTGGAGTGTGATTGGAATCAAAGGAACCAACTTTAAATTGAACTTTTTGGCCATTTCAATTTCTTGAGAGTTTTGCAGCAGGAGCAAAAGTATCTTAGGGGCTAGGGTAACTGGGCAAAGGTTTATGTTTTTAATGTGGAAAGAGAATTGGGTTTTGAGATTTTGAGGGATGGACTTTAAGCTAAAAATGGGAAATGAATGTAAGAAGTACTCACAAAATAAAAAAACCGCTACAGTTATTATTACACATGGAAAAATGGGAAATGAATGTAAGAAGTCAAATAAGAAAGTTGCTGCAGTAAAGATTAGAACCTGGGTCACGAAGAACACATGGAATTTTTAGGCAACCCACTCAACCAGTGTCCCCCAGCAACCGTTTGTTGATGAGGGTACATGTAAATTATACTATAAGAGTTTTTAAGGAATCACATGGAATTTTTCCCAAAGTTATGGGGTGTGGGTGACCCCCCTGTGCCTAACGTGGGTCTGCATCTGGCTAAAGGCATGATCTTAGCCTAGAACCTTTACACCCAAAAAGTGTGAATGTAACTCGAGACAGAACATGCTGTATGGCATGGCAATAACAAAATTAAACTGGGGTCACTGAGAATCAATTTGTAATCACACGCAGACCAGCAAATTGTGGGAAACCAGATAAAACGCCACGAAACACCTGCTCTCTAGTGCACAAACAGCTTCCAACTACTAAAATTTGATATTTGGAAATAAATTAGGTCTAAAGTTGCATCAGAAAAAATAAATATCATCTAAAACCTACCTGGCACTCTGCAAACATTTCAGAGCTTACAGATTCTGCATTACGCTCAAGCTTTCTCTGCTCATCTCCAAGTTTTTCACGCTCTTTATCCAACACATCCATCTCCTCCTCCAAACTAGCCATCATAACCTTTTGATCTTCTTTGCTACCTGCAGAATCCAAATTGCCAAAGAGATCCTTCCCTTCCAATAATGGGTCATCACAAGTACCTTCCTCATCTAGTTTTTGTGCACTATTTGCATCACTTATAAAACCCTCCGTGAAAGCTTTGGCGAGTTCTGTCGATTCGTGTGTATAATGATGTGAGGCAGCTCCAGCTTCATATTGTTGAGCATCAGAGGTTCTTGCATTCGGCAATTCGTTAAATCTTGCTTGTTCTATAGAAGTAACATCTGACGCACTTTTTCCGTTGCTCGAAACCTCAACAGTGGTATCAGCTATCTTATTCCTAATCATTCTAACCTCTGACCCATCAAGAGGATCAGTCGGTCCCATACGTATATCACAATGCAAAGTTCTGTCAGCTTGATTGGTTACTTCTTCAATCTGCATATTTCTATAACCAGAATTAGCTTGAAATTGTTCCCCTAACTGGTTTCCCAAACAGTTATTACCCTCCGCAATATCCGTCTCATGTACAGTATCATGCAAGTGTGCAGTCTGAATTTCGGATGGTAATTCTTTCTGTTGAAGAATTTCATGCGTCTTTGGACAATTGTTATCTTGACCATCAGATCCAATAACTATACCATGAGTAACCATTTGACTAGCTTCTTCAGACATATCATTCTCATGAGATTTATCTATGCATCTATGATCTCTCAAGTCCTCAAGACTCCTCCTTACTGCTTCCTGATAATCCGCTTCTTCTTCCAAAGCACCTTTAGAAGCACTTCTTGAATCAAATGGAAATAAGGAACGCTCCTTGCAAATATCTACACATTCTTCTTCCCATTCTACTTCAACCTCATCATCCATGCCATCTTTCTCCAGTGTAGCCTGGCTTTCCCCTTGAGAGTTATTGCTTAGCAAGTCACGTTTCTCTTCAATCAATCCTTCCTCCCACTCAACATCTGAGGCAGAATCCAGAGACTGCTTTTTTGAGGGGGAATGATCAATAGAAAATTCCATAGCTGGATCACCTGCCACTAAATGTGCAAATATATCATCATCATCATCATCATCATTGGCACAATTATGTGCAAAATTATCTTCAAAAGATATCTGAATTGAAGTCCCGCTTTTCAACTCAGACTCTTCACTTTTGTTGTTTGAACAAGCCTTCCCATCATTATCTGGATTGGATGAGTTCAGCTGCGGAATTGTATCAGAGACATTTCCAGGGGAATGTACAGCAGTGTCATTGATAGCAGGCACATAACTAAAATCTTTGTTTCTGGATAGACTCTCTTCCTCAATCTCTTTAATCATATCTAAATTTCTCTGTAAATCTCGAGTCATGCGAACACCCATGGCTCTCAGTCTGCTGACTCGAAGATGACCCCTCTCATCCAGATACGTCTCCACGTCATCATTAAATGCACTTCCAGGTTCAGTCACGATTGATTCTAGCACACTAGATTTCCTTGTTGCAGCATCACTTGCAGTCGCAGAATTTGGCAAACTATTTTCTGTTTGTACTTCACTTGGCTTCTTTCTGGTTTGATCTTTCCCAGCAGACACAAGGACACTAATAAATACCAACATGTAATTTTTTTAGTAGGAGATGATGATTTAAGCAAGAGAGGAAAAAGAATCACGAGAACAAAACAAATGACCGTTACTTACTCTTTGTCCCCAGTAAAAGATGAGGAGAAAATAAATTCCCTATTTGCTTCAGAAGCAATCCTTTTAGTCCGCACACCACCTATTCCCTTTCCAGCAGCAGATTTCTGCACTTCATCTATCTCGCGTCGAAAAGCAACAGTTTTCAGATAAGCTTGTATTTGCAGTTCTGAGAACTTTTCAGGAGCCTAAGAGATGCATCTACAGAGTTAGACTGAAAAAAATAGAAAATGTACCCACAGGAACACATATTCAGTTCTTAACCTTGCAAACACAAGTAACATAATTCAATAATATAACACAGGGAAAGTTGTAAGCTCCACAGTTCCAAAAACGGCTCGAGAAAGTGTTTGAAGATGTACTAACTAAACCATCAACCTGGCAAAAACACTTTTTTAATGATAGATACATCATTTAAAAGAAATCACCATGAAGATCCACCTAATCTAACTCACAAACAAGGACCAGCATTGAAGATTAAGATATTGTGTTGCAAACATGAAACCAGTGCACAAACTATAAATAATGTACTTTAAGCTACAAAAGAGATATACATATTTAAGAAGATACAGAACTCTGAAAACCCAAAAAGCAATTGCAGAAAGACAAATCATTGTGTTCTGATGTGCAAACAGGCTTAATGATGTACCTTCTTGACCTTCTGATACTTTTGTCTGTTCTCTGCCATCAATCTCTCCCTCATCTGGCAAACAAGTTATTGATCAAACAAAGAGAGAAAATTCTGCATCCAGAGTTTTTTTGTCTCCTTTTGAGGGACCATTAACTGGATACTGCTTCCATATGTAAAAGAAACACCTTTACCTGACCAAGAAGATCAAGCTGCATCGATGGAGGTAAAGCAGCTAAAACAGAAGGATCAACTTTTCCTTGCATTGATGGCTGCACATTGCATAAAGTGTTTGGCGGCATGGTTAGTAAGAGACAAAAATCTATTCATACTCGTCAAGAGATACCACAAGCATCACAATTAGATGGAGGTAATTAAGTCCACGGATTGAAATTGTGATAGAAAATGAAGTCCACATACTTGCATCTACTAGACCAGCAAATAACAATTAGAATTTCCTTCCTAACAATGTAAGGACCAAACAAGACAAAGACTTCTTTACTCATTAATGCACTTGAATAAAAGCAGATACGTGCATACAAAAGAAGTTTAATCGTTCCTTAAGCCATAAAGGAAAGCAGACTCTTAATGCAAATATTATTCAGATTCCCAGCAGCAGAATCATCAACAAATGTGATACATGTTACCATTATTGCACACAACTAAAAGGTGCACCGGGACCAAGAGCGTCACAATCATTTTACTACTCAAATGAATTGGTCACTAGCATCATGCACAATCTGAATTTGACATGTGAAGATGAAAATAAAATCATCAAGCAGTTGATGCTAACCAGTATCATCTCTTCGTCTTCATCAGTGTTATCATTTTCAGCATGATCCCCAGCACAAGATGTTGATGCATTACCAGTAAAATTCCAGTCTTCCTCTGCTTGAATAGAAGCTGCCAACCTTAATTAACTTGTCAAACTGAGTGTCAGAATCTTTTATGTCCACATTCAAGTAGAAAGCGGAAACATCATACAAATGCATAACATATCCAAAAAAACAAAAAAGATCATACAACTGACTACTACAACTTACATCTCATCCAGTGCTTCCCTATCATAATTCTCTGCAGCCAAGCCATTTCCTTCGTCCACGTTCTTCACAGTTCCAGTTGCTTCTGTGCTAACCTTTTTACCCTTTGCATCATTCTGCTTCCTCTGGTTCTCCAGATCCACAGCCAGCTCTTTCAGCCTCATAGCCTTAAGCTGCAAGTAGAGAAGGATGAATCTATTCAGCATCATGTGTATTGTCAAATTCTAACCGCACTATGACAATGCTGATAAGTTGAATGCACTCTAAGTTAGACAAAAGACGTCCAATTTAAAGAAAAACAGTAAATCGAGGAAATAGTGGTTTTATCAACAGCCTGGCACGTAAACCAAACATGTTCTCTCATCTGCTTGCATGATTATCCGCGACAGCATTGATGAAAAGCACTAACGTCACCAAGAATAGACAACAAACGTATTGTTCAATAACCATCTCATCAAACAGATGAGAAAGAAGAATCCTTTATTTAGTTAGGTTTGTAACATGCTCCCAATCCGTTGAAAACACTGTGTTAGTAACTAGAACACCTATACCATAAAGAATTGTGTGATTTCTTATCTAAAAACTTAACCAATTTTAAGAATGTTACAGTAATATATAACATATTCTAGCTCCGCAACACATAACTCTAAATAATTGAAGGACTAACATGATTAAGGAGCAATTTTTCAGCAGTTTTTCTAATCTTGGCTTGAGCATTTTCCCGCTGGCGGCGACGCGCGATCACCGTTCTACGCTTGAGGGCAGGCGTACCACCGTCAAATACAAAGACTGGCTTGGTCCGAAGGTAGAGTAACTTGCAAATTCGACGGAAAAATCCCAAAATATGAGCATTCCGCACCATCTCCCCCTTTTCATCTCGCATTGCTTTCATAAATTGTATAATCCATATGCTTGCATCTGATAAATAACAAATTTTGACGCAGTAATCAGTATAAGTATGATCAGTGAGTTTTCTAGATATAATTAGGGTTAGGGTTAAAGGAACTGAGGTTACCGATTGCTAGTTTTTTTCCGGCGAGGGTTTCAACGGACACGCGGCGGCCGACGGGGGCCAAGAGCTCCCAGAGACCTTGAACACCCATTTCAGTTTGTCCACTAAACTGTCAAAGATTTTGCGTAGAATTTTGAAGTATTGCCGCCAAGTCGATACAAATAGGCTGTAAAATGGAACGGGAAGTCGGTTGGTCGTTGCAGGGGCAAATTGGGTAGCTTGGTCTTTTTCCTTAACAAAGTAGACAACAACAACAACATCCCAGTATAATCCCACAAGTGAGGTCTGGGGAGGGTAGTATGTGCGCAGACCTTACCCCTACCCCGAGAGGCAAAAAGGTTATTTCCAGGAGACCCTCGGCTCAAGAAAGCACCAAGTGACGATATATTAGTACTATTGATAGACTCATAATATAATAACATAAAATACATAACATACATAAAAGAAATTAAAATAGCAAAATAACAGCCATATAAGAGAATATAGGAAATACGAGAGAGATGGAAGGTAAACTAATATCCAGCGTATAAAGCCCTGCATCAGTAGCTAACCAGTAGTATCCTAAGCCTAACTCCTAACGGGCTAGTCTCACTCTAGTGCGCTGTATAGATATTCACAACTTCCCCCTAACCTTCAACCTTAATGTTCGACCTCCACAATTTCCTGTCTAGGGTCATGTCCTCAGTAATCCTAAGTCGCGACATGTCCTGCTTGATCACCTCTCCCCAATACTTCTTAGGTCTTCCTCTACCTCTCCTCGTACCCACCACCGCCAATCGCTCACACCTCCTTACAGGTGCATCAGTGCACCTCCTCTGAATGTGTCTGAACCATCTGAGTCGTGCTTCCCGCATCTTGTCCTCTATTGGGGTCACGCCCACCCTCTCTCGAATATCTTCATTCCTAATCTTATCCATCCTTGTATGCCCGCACATCCACCTCAACATCCTCATCTCTGCTACTTGCATCTTCTGGATGTGTAGATTCTTAACCGGCCAACACTCGGTACCATACAACATGGCAGGTCTAACTACTGCTCTATAAAACTTACCTTTTAGTAACGGTAGCACTTTCTTGTCACACAGGACTCCCGTCGCTAACTTCCACTTCATCCACCCCACCCATATACGGTGTGTGACATCCTCGTCGATCTCCCTGGTCCCCTGAATAACTGACCCAAGGTACTTGAAACTACCCCTCTTAGGTATGACTTGAGATTCAAGCCTCACTTCTACTCCCTCGTCCGTCGCCTCGTCCCCAAATTTGCACTCGAGGTATTCCGTTTTCATCCTACTCAATCTGAACCCTTTAGACTCAAGGGCCTGTCTCCAAACCTCTAGCCTCTCATTGACGCCGCGTCGGATCTCGTCAATTAGGATTATGTCATCAGCAAATAGCATGCACCATGGCACCTCCCCTTGAATATTGTGCGTTATGGCATCCATCACCAGGGAAAATAGGAAAGGGTTGAGCGCCGACCCTTGGTGCAACCCTGTAACAACCGGAAAATGCTCGGAGTCGCCTCCTACTATTCTAACCCGAGTCTTAGATCCATCATACATGTCTTTAATCACCCTAATGTATGCAACCGGGACCCCTTTAGCCTCTAAGCAGCTCCATAAGACCTTGGCATGAACCCGAACTGGTTGTCTGAAATAGACATCGTCCTTCGCACTCTCATTTCAACCACTCTCTCCCAGACTTTCATGGTATGACTCAGTAATTTGATACCCCTATAGTTGTTACAGCTCTGGATATCACCTTTGTTCTTATACAACGGAACCATTGTACTCCACCTCCACTCTTCAGGCATCTTATTAGTCTTGAATATATCATTAAACAACCCAGTAAGATATTCCAAGCCTGCTCTACCCACACTTCTCCAAAGTTCAACCGGAATTTCGTCTGGCCCGGTAGCTCTGCCCCTCCCCATCTTATGCATTGCCTCCATGAACTCATCGACCTCAATGTCCCTACAATAACTTAATTCATGGGGGTTGTCTGCATTCCTCAATTCACCTAGTGTAATATCCTGATCCCCTTCTTCATTTAGAAGTCTATGAAAGTAGGACTGCCATCTCCTTTTAATCTGATCCTCCCCCGTCAAAACTTTGTCGTCATCATCTTTTATGCACCTCACTTGGTCCAGATCCCGAGCCGCCCTCTCTCTCACCTTAGCGAGTCGGAATAACTTCTTCTCCCCGCCTTTGTTCCCTAGTTCCTCATATAGATGAGCAAAAGCTACTGCCTTAGCCTCCGTTACTGCCATCTTTGCCTCCTTCCTAGCAACCATATATCTCTCTTTGTTCGTTGTCTTCTCCTTCTCGCCAGTGCTCCCTACTAGTCGCAGGTAAGCCGCCTTCTTCGCTTCCACTTTACCTTGGACACCGGCATTCCACCACCAGTCTCCTTTGTAGCCACCGGTGCGTCCAGAAGATATACCTAACACCTCTGTCGTCGCCTTCCTTATGTTGTCTGCCGTCGTCGACCACATAGTGTTTGCGTCCCCACTACTTCTCCAAGCTCCCATTGTCGATAACCTTCCTACCAACTCTTGAGATTTATCCTTAGTCAAGGTGCCTCACCTAATCCTCGGGCGGCCTCGTACTGACCTCTTCTTCCTCTTTATCATAATACCAATGTCCATCACCAAAAGCCTATGTTACGTTGCAAGGGTTTCACCGGGGATAACTTTGCAATCCTCGCACCACCTTTTGTCGCATCTCCGGAGGAGGAGATAGTCAATCTGAGTCTTCGCCGCCGAGCTTTGGTAAGTAACCAAATGCTTCTCCCGGTTCGGAAAACTTGAGTTTGCAATTACTAGATCGAATGCCTTGGCAAAGTCCAGCAGCGAAGTGCCCCCTCCGTTTCGTTCCCCCAAACCAAAGCCGCCATGCACCTCAGTATAACCACTTGCGGACGACCCAATATGACCATCGAAATCTCCTCCTATGAATAACCTCTCAGAAGGTGGAATGCTACGAACGATGTCATCCAACCCCTCCCAAAAAGCGCCTTTTAATCTCCTCATCCAAGCCAACTTGCGGCGCGTACGCGCTAACGACATTTAAAGTACACTCACCCGCCACCACTTTAATAGTCATTAGTCTATCATTCACCCTCCTGACCTCAACCACCGACTCTCTAAGATGGCTATCAACCAGGATACCCACTCCATTCTTACCCCTGTGGACTACAGAGTACCACAACTTATACCAATCCGCGTTTCTCGCCCTCGATCCAACCCACCTAGTCTCCTAGACACACGCTATATTAATCTTCCTCTTCTGGAGGATCTTTGCCAACTCTATGGACTTACTCGTCAGCGAACCTATGTTCCATGACCCGGTTCTCAACCTATAGGCTCCCTTGCCCCTTCTACCTCCCCTGCCTCCCGTCCTACACCCTGACCCTGGCCCCACACTCTTCCCCACACGAGGACATGCCCTTAATCTACCATCCCAGACTACAGCCACTTACCCCTACTGCCAATCTAAAGAGGGCCCACTAGTGCCCAACGGCCAACGAATCAAACTAGAAGGAAATAAGTCACTACAAGTACACTTGTAGAATGATTAAACTAATGTGAACTAAAGGGACAACAATTTAGCTAAACACCAAAAGGGAAACCGTAGAACGGGAGGTACCAACTCCCGAGAACCAAACCTGTGTTGACTAGCTTTACTTGGTGTAGTTATACGCTCACGCACCGCTTCCCACCGCCCTTTGATGACGCTCGCTCAGATTGCTCCTCTTTGCTAATACTTGTGCGCCCAACTTGTCTTCGACAAGTTCACGAACTTCCCTGAACACAAAATATACCACGACCCAAAAAGCATGAGGGTTGTCACTGCTACCACTGGTGTAGCCCTGACAGTAGTAGTGGAATTATAGGGAAAAAGCAGAGAACTATACAAAATTCACTAAGTTCTACCGTGGTACAACAAACTGAACAATTGCAAGGTAGAAATCTTACAATTTTTTAAGAGGAAACCCGTTGTCGAAAAGGATCAAACTCGAAAGGTCGTCGGAGCTCCGATACGGGATCTTTGCAGTTTTTTTTAGGGGGGGGGGATAGAAGAAGAAAAAAAGAAAAAGAAAAAGAAAAAGAAAAGAAAAGGAAGGGGAGATGAGCAGAGACGGGGAGAGCAGTGTTCGGCGCTCAGATATCCATCGACGACGATCCGGTAGTAACAGTGCAGTCCAACGGTAGTCCCAGCTACCAAAGTTTTCCGAACTACATTGACCTGATTCCTATTTAGCCCAGGATATGTAGGAAACCTTTGAAGCAAAGGTTCGGTCAAATCTTTTTCAAAAAATGCTTCAACGGAGTACTCGAATGGGCAAAAAATCGCTCGCTTTATCTTTGCACGAAAACCCTTCGTGTCTTCGGGCAAAGAGGGGCAGCTGTAAGCACGTGATTTTTGCCCTATATGAGAATTACTCCCAAAAAATTCAAAAATAAAATAATTTTTCTTGGTGTGCAATTTTTGTGATATTTTGTGGTATTTTTGTGTAATTATTTGTATGTTTGTCTGTGCATGTTTATTTGTTAAATTAATAAAAATAAAAAAATATGTCGCATTTTGCATGTAGGATTTAATTCTACAATTGTTAGTAATTAAGTTTGTTTTACAAAAAAATAAAAATTACAAAAATAGGTATCGTTTGCATTTTTAGCATTTAATGTCCGAATATACAATTTTATGCTTAATTATTACTTAATTGTGCGTTAATTATTATTGGGAGTTAATTTGCGCTTTTATAACTTAATTTAGTTCTTAATAATAGTTTAAGTATTTTTATAATTTAGTTTTAGAAAAATAAAAGAAGAAAAGAGAGCAAAAAATAAAGAAAGTCGGAATTGGGTCTCTTCTTCAAAATTCAAGCTACAAGCCCAACAAATACCCAATCTTCCCAAACGACCCAGTCCATTTCGAACTGGGTCGACCCAGTCCATAACCCAAAAGACCCAAACCCCCTTTGTCTTTCATTTTTCATAAAAACAAAACAAAACAAAAAACAAAAAAAAAACCCTAAAAGACTAAGCTATCCGCCACCCCCCTCCCTATCTTCTTCTTCTCCATTTTTCTCCAAGGTCATCCATGGCTTCCCCCTCAAAGATCAACCATGGCTGCCCGACGTCGACAAAACCAGCAGCTCCAACGAACAACATCTTCTCCAAACAAAACGCCAAGCAAGCTGCCTTTCTTCTTCGTCGTCGCATCCAAACGACCATCGTCGCAGCTGTTTCTGCGTCGTTCGCGTCCAGCCGCTGATGCTGCTGCTCATGCAGCTGATGCTGCATTTTCTGCTGCTACTGTTCACGCAGCTGTGCCTGTGTCGTCACTTCATCTTCTTCGTCCAATGAACAACAGTCCAGCTACTTCTTCTTCGTGTTCGTCGTCGCTGTGTCGTCGCTGCTGCTCACGCTTCACACTTCTGCCTCCTACTGCCTCTGCGTCGAGAAAATGGCCAGCCACTGCCTCACCAACGTTGTTGCTCCTTCGTCTTCTTCGTTTCTTCGTCGTTGTTTTGAATCGGTTAGTTGTTCTAAGTTTTATTTTTGTCCATATTTTTGTTTGATATTTTCCGGATCCAAAATCGTTAAATGATTCAATTCTTGTTTTGTTTGTTCGTCGTTGAAATAATTTTTTAGTTTGTTCATGTGTTTTGTTGAATTAATTTTCAGATTTTAAATGGAAATTTAATTAGTGTTTTTTTCATGTTTATTTCATGTTTGTTTTATTGTTTAGGTAAATGTTGTTAGTTTAATGTTAGTTAGATACAAATTGAAGTTTAATTAATTGTTTCTTCAATTTGTTTCATGTATTTTATGTATTTTCCAGAAATTGTTAATATTGTTAAGTTCAAGTTTAAATTCATAATTGTTTCTTCTTAGGTTTTGTTTTGTTATTTGCCTAAAAGAATTTAGTTGTAATAGGGAAGTATGTTGGTTTTAATCATTTGAATCCGTCGTTTTTATTTTTAGATTTAATTCATGTTCATATTATGTTTGGTTGATCTTGAATCCGAAATTTGTATAGTTTGATTTCTTGTTTATCATTTATGATTATTTCTTGAATTTGTTTCATAATCTTGTTTAAGTTTAATATAGGAATTGTTTGTTGTAATGTTGTTAGAGTTGATTTTAAGTTCAATATTATTGAATTTAGAAATCTGAATATACTTGTTTGTTGTTGTTGTTGTTGAATCTGAAAATAGGTTTGTTTGTTGCTAAAATATTGTTCAATCAAATTTTAGTTGTTCTTTGTTGTTCAATTTGTGTTCATGTGATTTGTTGTTGAAATGTTGAAGAAATCATGTTCATGAGATTTGTTGTTTGAATTTGTGTAGAAATTGGTCACATTGGCTATATTTTGGTTGAGTGTGATTAATTGATTTGTTATAGCTGATAGAGTAGTTTGGTAATTTGCAGTACGTTCAGGGGTAGTTTAGTAATTTCAGTAAGGTCGGAGGGGTAGTTTGGTAATTGAATATTTTATAATTCTTTATGTGAAGCATGGGGGGCAAAATGTATTGGGTTAGGTTGTGATATAGTTGTTTAATATAAAGGGGGGACAAGACAAAATTTAGTGCGGAGGAATCTTGTATTTGTTTAGTGAAAGTATGGGGGACAAAATATAATGGGGTGGGGTTGATATATTTATTTAATGTAATGGGGATGAGTGTGAAGATAATGGGTTTGGTAGGAGAAAATGAGTTAATTTTAATTGATTAAAAGATTTATGGGATGGGATATATATAGAAGTCTTGAATACAGATACGAGAGAACACACGGACAGGACAAGAATAAGAAAAAAAAACAGAGAGATACGAGAGAATACAGATAGAGAGGAAAAAAATCTGACAGAAAGAGAATAAGAGAGAGAAAAAAAAGGGTTGAACATTTAAGAGAGAGAAAATTCCGAAAAAATATTTAAACTTTCAAATAAAAAAACTAAAAAAAAATCTTCTGCTTTCTTTCATTGTTTGAAATTAGCATTAATTGTTGTTGTGTCATCAAAGCTTGAAGCTTTGTTTTGGGATTAATACTCCACTGGTTTGCAAACTTTGTTCCTGGGTTGTTACTGTTGCTGGATTATTGCTGTTGTATTGTACTGTTATTACTGCTGATTATTAAAAAAAAAAGAATGAAAAAGAAAAAGAAAAAATGAAAAAAAATGATGAAAAAATCGAAACAAAAAGAAAAAAGATGTTGTTAATAATGAGGACCTTTAGAGTCCATTCTAACCTGTTTTGTTTTGAATCACAAAGAAAGAAGGTGGTTGGTTTGTGGTAAGCCGGAAATACAAGGCCCAGAAGCATACTTTGCGGGGATCAGGCCTGATAACAGAAACACTCAAATCATATTGGGACTTGTTGACTAAAGTTGATGATATTGAAATGGGCAATGGTCTGGGCAATACTGATGCGAAGCTTAGTGGCTGAGATGCCAGTTTTGATAAAATGGGAGGACGCTCCGTTCCTTGGTTAGCAGGAGAGAAGTTTTTGGTGACTTATTTTGTTGTCATTTCTGTTGTCCGGATTATTCTTAGGGTTGTAATCCGAATATTGTCTTGTGTCAAACCTTCTTATCTTTCGAGTTTGTCATATCAGTTTGTTTAAGTTTTGTCAAGGCTGTGTTAGGATTTTATTATGGTTGTTTTGTTTGTTTTATTATTCAAACCATTTCGCCGGTAGTCTAATACAAAAGCCAGTAAACATGTTAGAATGGACTCTAAAGGTCCTCATTATTAACAACATCTTTTTTCTTTTTTTTTCTTTTTTTTCGATTTTTTCATCATTCTTTTTTTTTTTTTTTCATTCTCTTTTTTTTTGCTTTTTTTTTTGTTGTGGTCGAATCTTATGGAGATTGCCTACGTATCATGACCCCGCATGAATCAGACCTTACGTAGTTCGGACCAATAAAGATAAACAATACTCAACATTTTTTTTAATTTTCATATTAAAACAAACTGGGTTTCAAAGGTTTAAAGATGACCTACAAACTTGAAAATCAAACAACCCGCATATTCTAATCAAAAGATTTACAAACTCAAAAACAAACGGCCAGCTTCCTTTCCCCGTTTGTCAAATGCAACCAAACGGCTATTTTTGCAAATGTGGCCCCTTCCAATTCTCACATGAATTTTGAGGCCGGGGAGGATTATTTTATGACACTTTACCAACTTGTCCATTCTTTTACGAAAATAACCTTTCGACAACTGAAAGATACTCTAAGGCTATTTTGGCAAGAACGGTTTAAGACGCGGCCGAAGCTGGCTCGGCTTATTATGACAAAATTCAAACGGTATTCACCTGACCGCCGACTCTTTGTTTTTTTTTCCTTTTAAAATTATAATAAAAACCTGGTGTTGCAAACACGGCCCTTCAGCGCCTCGGGGACGAAGATTTATAGGGCTGTGTGGGTCAACTAGACCAAAAATCCTAAACATGACCCAAAAGTGGCTGTTTATGCAAAGTCAGCCTTCCGGCGTTCCTTTCGGGAACATTCGGCTATTTATGACATAACAACATCACCTGACTTATTTATGACTCTTTTTATCGTTTTTCAAATTAGAAAACTCAATATTGCAAACACGGCCTTTCAACGTCTCGGGGACGAAGATTTTTAAGGCTGTGTGGGTCAACTGGACCAAATCTTAAATATGACCCAAAAGTGGATGTTTATGCAAAGTCAGCCTTCCGGCGTTCCTTTCGGGAACATTCGGCTATTTATGACATAACAACATCACCTGACTTATTTATGACTCTTTTTATCGTTTTTCAAATTGGAAAACTCAATATTGCAAACACGGCCTTTCAACGTCTCGGGGACGAAGATTTTTAAGGCTGTGTGGGTCAACTGGACCAAATCTTAAATATGACCCAAAAGTGGCTGTTTATGCAAAGTCAGCCTTCCGGCGTCCCCTTCGGGAACATTCGGCTATGTCTTGATAAAACAACGTCACCCGACTTCTTAGAAATTTGACATATATATTTTTGCTATTTTTTTTTGTAAAAGGGGAAGTTGGACATCACCCGACTTATTTATGACAAAATTAAAAATCTTGACATATTTTTTATTTATTTATTGGTTTTTGGCTATTTTAGCAAAAAAGGGGGGTTGGACCCGATGAGGGTTGCCTACGTATCTCACATCCGGTGAGAATCAAACCATGCGTAGTTCGGGCAAATTAACCGAACTATTTTAAAACATGACTCTTTTCCATTTTTATTTTTTCCTGGCAAGACAATCTATTTTCCTTTTCTATTTTTTGAAAAAGACAAAATAACGATTGTTTTCCATTTTCAACAAACAATAAAACAATCTATTTTTCCAAAAATAAAAGACTCTTTTTTTCTATATTTTTTAGTAAAACAAAATAAAATATTTTCCTTTTTTTTTCAAAATTTCGGCAGAGTTTCGCCAGTAATTGGTCATTGATTTTTTTCTAAAATAATCAATTAACTCCTTAACTGATATATTCTTTTTCCTCTTTTTTTTCCTTCAATTTTCCAACATTCCCGAGATTCAGAAACCGGTCAACATGCAAGTTCGAAACAAATATATGTACAGAGCAAGTAGGATGCATCAGAATGGTCTTTTCATTTCAGGTTGCTAGTCCTAGACGGACCCAACCTCTGTGTTGAGTCCCCTAAGTCAAATGCAACGTGATGCAAATAAGCGTTCCTACTAGGGATCCGGCATGAGGTTTCGTTATACTAGGTTTATAACCTGGGTATATGTTCTAGACTGTGTACCCGAGCGGACAACTCGAGTCGAGGAGGGGCAACTTACCGAGAACCAAAAGGCCATCCGGCTTCGTAACTTATCCGTCTTCTTTATTATTTCAGGTATTGACACTAACAGAATAGGGAGCCTCGACCAGCGAGCTTCTCCCCGGAGGTAAGAAGAGAAGGGTTTCGGCACAGTTTATATACAGTTCAGATAATATCAAAGAGGTAAAAGACAACATTTAGTATGTTATGTCAGAACATGCAATATATATCAGATAATAAAGCCAAATATAACAATTATTCTAAGCTTGAATTCTTGAACCCTGAACCAGTGGTTCTGGGTTTAATTTCCCAGCAGAGGTTTTGTTATACTAGGTTTATAACCTAGGTATACGTTCTAGACTGTGTACCCGAGCGGACAACTCGAGCCGAGGAGGGGGCTACGTACCGGGGACCCGCGAGATCGTCCGGCTTTGTAACTTGTCCGACCTCTTTTTTATTTCAGGCATTGACACTAACAGAATAGGGAGTCTCGTCCAGCGAGTTTCTCCCCGGAGGTAAGAAGAGAAAGGTTTCGGCACAGTTCATATGTACAGTTCAAATAATATCAAAGCGGTAAAAGCAGCATTTAGCACATTAGGCTCAAACATGTAAAAATCAGATAAAACCAAATATAACAATTTATCTAAGCTCGAATTCTAACCCTGAACCAGTGGTTCTGGGTCCAATAAGAATTCCCCAGCAGAGTCGCCAGAGCTGTCACACCTCCTTTTTCCGCCCCCGCGGGGGTACGTAGGGAGTTTTTCCAATTAAAAGACAATCGAAACGGGATTTGTTTATTTATTTTAGAGTCGCCATTTGGGAGATTTAGGGTGTCCCAAGTCACCAATTTTAATCCCGAATCGAGGAAAAGAATGACTCTATTTAACAGTCTGCGCACCAGAAATCCGGATAAGGAATTCTGTTAACCCGGGAGAAGGTGTTAGGCATTCCCGAGTTCCGTGGTTCTAGCACGGTCGCTCAACTGTTATATTCGGCTTGATTATCTGATTTTTATACAAATATGAACTTATGTGCAAGTTTTATCTTTTTACCGCTTTTATCATTATTTATTTTTATTTTTACAAGAATGTGAACATTGTTTAAAACATGTCTTTGGATTACGTCACATGAAATGCACTCGCAATCCGGAACACATTTTATTCAATGTTTTGGGATTTGGATTTGGGTCGTATGAAATACGCACCCGAGTTTAAGAAGATAATATTATTAAATACGCGCCTAAAGCGACTAGCGTATCATTATTTTGGGTAGGGCCGAGAAATTTGCTAAACGACTCCTCCCGAATTCGAAGCAATTAAATGTACATTTATTGAGGGCCCCGCAATCTATACATTTTATTAAGCGAGACTCATCTCATTTATTTTTAAAAGACAATCCTAAAATGCCTACATTATTTTCTATTAAATCTGTCTCTACAAAATAAAATAAAATAAAAAGTCTTAATTTATTTACATGCTGAAATTAACCAATAATATTTACTCTAAACAATATTTCTACCAAGTTCCTACTAGATGGCCTATTCGTTTGATTTTTTGACTCGACAAAGTTACTACACCATTTATTTATTTAGGCAATATATGCAGATAGTTCAACTGTTAAGCTATCGTCGAATGTTCCACTATGTGTATTAAATAGCTACATGATTCTGATTTTTTGCAAGCTAAATAATTTGTACATACAAATAAAAATCAGAATATAATTAAAGCTAATTCAGAATTTCAACTCTTCATTTTTCGTATTCATGCTTCATATTCGGATTACAATAACCAGCTTTTCAGTTGTGTACCTGATATTGGAAGCAAAAGAAAATGAAGATGAGAATCAGCAACAGTAATAACAGTACAACACAGCAACAACAGCCCAGCAACAGTAACAACCCAGGAACAGAGTTTGCAAACCGGTGGAGTATTAATCGGCCCAAACTGTGTACGTATGTCATGTCATAAGAATCGGCGCTGAACAAAATGATGAAAGGACTAAACAAAAAGATGACTGGAAACAATAAAAGACCGGCTTTTGTATTAGACTACCGGCGAAATGGTTTGAATAATAAAACAAACAAAACAACCATAATAAAATCCTAACACAGCCTTGACAAAACTTAAACAAACTGATATGACAAACTGGAAAGATAAGAAGGTTTGACACAAGACAATATTCGGATTACAACCCTAAGAATAATCCGAACAACAGAAATGACAACAAAATAAGCCACCAAAAACTTCTCTCCTGCTAAAAGTTAATCATAAAACCCTCGGAAGGTGATCAAAGCATTTAAAGGAAATAAGAACGGTTTGAGATTATTTGAAGCCCGAGTCATGTGGAACTGGGGCAAGTAAAACTTAAAGAAAACCGTTAAATGCAAGATTCGCCAAATTGGCATGAGGGTCGTTCATGAGAATGAGAGTGTCGCCCAACGGTGCTTTAGAAATGACAAATGAAAAAGCAAGTGTTTAACATAATTGTCAAGTCCAGCACCATCGGAAGAGACTATAAATCTATGATCAATTGTGTTGTTTGCATTTGGCATGTTTTGAAGACTGGAATGACGAAGGCATTTTGTTCTGCTATCTAAACACTTTATCCTTCGTTACCCCCTTTGAGCCTTATTTATTTTCTTTCATACCCCTCGTTCGGAATCAATAGCA
The DNA here is from genome assembly GCF_000393655.2 of Nicotiana sylvestris. Classification (NCBI taxonomy): domain Eukaryota; kingdom Viridiplantae; phylum Streptophyta; class Magnoliopsida; order Solanales; family Solanaceae; genus Nicotiana; species Nicotiana sylvestris. The sequence continues at coordinate 125,573,710 of NC_091058.1, read as the reverse complement.
ACGACTAGGAAATACGAGCCTGGAAGGTAAAGAAAAAAAAATAAAAAATAAAAAAACGAAAAAAGAAGAAGAGAAAAATGATAACAATAAAAAACAAAAGAAAGTCAAATGAAAACAGAGGAATTGGGAACTACGTTTGACCTGATTCCTCAAAGATGATACGTAGGCGCTTCATGGCTCGGTCATAGGGTGCATAATGGCCACAATGGTCACAGTGTACATGGTGTAATAAAAAAATATAATAATAAATAATCCCCAAGCAAGAAACTGGGGCAAGGGTTACGCTTGTTGTAAACAAATATGGTTTCGAAGGTTGTAATTTTGAACCCCAAATTTGATTTGTTTTTTAGCCTTTAATACCCTTTCTTTCTAGCCTGTCCAAAAAACCCACATTACGGTCCAAAGAAAGACCTTCTGACCAGTCTGCAAAAGATGCCAAGTCAGACAAATAAGAGTCTTACCGGCGAACATAACATTCTGTTCCACAGCAGAAAGGACTCTAATCTCCAGCAGAGAGAGTCATACCGGTAACACTCCAAATCCCCAGCTGGAAAGTGATACAAATGAGAGAGTCTTATCGGTGAAAATCTTCACGGACACCATAAGGCGATGAAAGCTGAGAGAAAAACCCAAAATGAGAGAGGCTTGATAGTGAAAACCCTTCGGGCACTACAAGTCGAATAAGATTGAGAATCAGATGGGGAATTGCCAATTGAAGATCTTGAAAGATGATTGGCGGTAGAGGATAGGCCACATGCGCATGTCATGACCATTAGAGTCGGTATCTGCATTTGATAGATTTTTATTCTTTTGTTAAAGAGTCATATTTTCCTTTGTCTTTTATTCTGTTCCTTTTATCTTTTTCCTTTCATAGAAAAATTCCCCATTAGAGCCTGTTTGGTCAAAACCAGTGGGAAATGACTTCAAAATGGGTCATCAACTCTCCAATCATGCAAGATGAGATCTAACTAGTACATCCAAGTGGTATAGTCAGCAAGGAACAAGCGCGAGGCCAGTGTCAAAAAAATAATATCCCCAGCAAAAGGGAGTTGACAAAAGGATTGACGAGTGTCAAGAGGGATATCCCAGCCCAAATCAAAGGTTGTTAAACCTCAATACCAAGGCCCATGGACAAAGCAAGGAGAGCAGTGAGCATGATTTGGGAAATTCATACGATACTAAAAGATCGGTGAAGTGTAAGTTTCCAGGCTATATCACAAAAGAAGAGGGATATCCCCAGCAGAAAGGGATTATCCCCAGCAAATAATATCATCCCCAACAAGTTGTGGAACACAGAGCAAGGAAGGAGAAAGGGAAAACCATCCCAGCAGGAGTATCACAACCAACCACCACGTTTTAAACTAACAAATTTTGTTTGATTTGAAACAGGTAAAGGAAATGGCATTGATGACAAAAATGCATGCCATAAGGGAGACTGTCAAACTGGGGCAGAAAATTTTCCTTTAATTTAGAAAATTTTTTGGAAGTCAGGTACCCATTCGAGGAAGAATAAAGATAACACCAGTCTCAAGGGAAGTGGTCTTAGAACCAGTGTTGCCCCCAACATAATAAGTTTCAATGGAGGAAGTTGTTCCCCAGCAAAGGGATGAAACTTGAGCTCAGAAAAAGCAGAAGGCCAGTATCATTCCCAACAGCCTTCCGAAGAGTGAAGCACTAGTTCTGAAAGAATCAGAATTCCCCCCCCCCCAGCAGTGTTATCCTCGACAGTGTTATCCACAGCTGATAACATTTTATCCCCCAACAGTCTCGAGGAGTCCAACACAAGTTTAGTGAAAATCGGTATCCTCGGCGGTTCCTTTCGGGGAAAGGAAAAACGAGTCGTAAGGGAGATAGTCTTCGAAGGAAGAAGCTATGTAAAAAAAAAAAAAAAAAGAATAAAAAAGAATTAAAAAAAAGGGAAGTAGTTTACAGAGGAATGAAACATCCTACTCAAAAGGAAGTAATTTTGGAAGGAGTAAGATAACATATTTACTCAGCAGATTTATCCTCATCAGTGTTATCCTTAGCAGGGTTACTCAGCAGTTCGCAGTGTTATCCCCAGCGGGTCATCGAGATGTAGAAGCATCCTCGACAGAGTTTCGACCAAGTTTCAAGAGGGTCAGACAACCCAGAGTGGGTAAGGAAGAAAAGGAAAATTCATCCCCAGCAAAATAATCCCCAGCAGTTTCGAGGGAAGACAACACAGGTAAGTAAATAATTCAGGAAGAAGGAAATGGTTCACGCATAGGAGAGGCATTTCCTCCTAAGTCTAGTTTCACCCATAGGAGATGCATTTCCTCCTAAGTTTACTTTTACCCCATAGGAGATGCATTTCCTCCTAAGTTTGTTTTAGTTTCACCCATAGGAGATGCATTTCCTCCTAAGTTTAGTTTCACCCATAGGAGAGGCATTTCCTCCTAAGTTTAGTTTTACCCATAGGAGATGCATTTCCTCCTAAGTTTACTTTGACTCATAGGAGATGCATTTCCTCCTAAGTTTAGTTTCACCCATAGGAGATGCATTTCCTCCTAAGTTTGTTTCACCCATAGGAGAGGCATTTCCTCCTAAGTTTAGTTTCATTCATAGGAGATGCATTTCCTCCTAAGTTTAGTTTCATTCATAGGAGATGCATTTCCTCCTAAGTTTAGTTTCACCCATAGGAGATGCATTTCCTCCTAAGTTTGTTTTAGTTTCACCCATAGGAGATGCATTTCCTCCTAGTTTGTTTTTACCCATAGGAGAGACATTTCCTCCTAAGTTGTTGTTGAACCAATAGGAGAGGCATTTCCTCCTAAGTTTAGTTTCAACCATAGGAGATGCATTTCCTCCTAAGTTTGTTTTTACCCATAGGAGAGGCATTTCCTCCTAAGTTGTTGATGAAATCAGGAGTCCGCCTGGAGAATAGAGACATTCAATTTCAAATTTAGCAATCAGGAGTCCGCCTGGACAACAGAGACATACTTTTCAAGTTTGACGTCAGGAGTCTGCCTGAAGAACGGAGACATACAGTTTAAATTTCAAAAGTCAGGAGTCCGCCTGGAGAATAGAGACATTCAATTTTAAATTTAGCAATCAGGAGTCCGCCTGGAGAACAGAGACATACTTTTCAAGTTTGATGTCAGGAGTCCGCCTGAAGAACAGAGACATACAGTTTAAATTTTAAAAGTCAGGAGTTCGCCTGGAGAATAGAGACATTCCATTTCAAATTTAGCAATCAGGAGTCCACCTGGAGAACAGAGGCATACATTCAGTCTTTGTGTTTCGAGCATTGAAATTAGGAGCCCGCCCAGATAACAGAGGCATACATTTCAGTCTTTTCATTTCAAGTATTGAAGTTGGGAGCCCGCCCATAGAACATAGGCATATATTTCAGTCTTTTCATTTCAAGCGTTGAAGTTGGGAGCCCGCCCATAGAACAGAGGCATACATTTCAGTCTTTTCATTTCAAGTGTTGAAGTTGGGAGCCCGCCCATAGAACAGAGGCATACATTCAGTCTTTTCATTTCAAGTGTTGAAGTTGGGAGCCCGCCCATAGAACAGAGGCATACATTCAGTCTTTTCATTTCAAGTGTTGAAGTTGGGAGCCCGCCCATATAACAGAGGAATACATTCAGCATTAATTTTCAAGTATTGAAGTTGGGAGCCCGCCCATATAACAGAGGCATACATTTCAAGATCAAGTCAGAAGACAATAAAACAGAGGGTTACAATAGGAATCCCCAGCAGGAAATAATAAAATTCCCCGGCACCGGGAAGCAGAAGATTGCAACAAGAGGTCCCAGCACAAACTCAAGTGCATGTGTCAAAAAGAAGAAAAGCACCGGAAAAAATGCAAGCAGACAAGAAAGCAAGGCAACAAGAAAAATTGCAGTCTAGCCTAGCTTCTTGTTTTCTTTTAAGCACGGTGTAACAAGGAGATCGGTAAGCAGTGGTAATAGCATGCAACAACAGTAACATTGCAGTCCTACGGTAGTCCCAGCTACCAAAATTTCCCGAACTACATTGACCTGATTCCTGTTTAGCCCAGGATATGTAGGAAACCTTTGAAGCAAAGGTTCGGTCAAATCTTTTTCAAAAGAATGCTTCACACGGAGTACTCGGATGGGCAAAAATCGCTCGTTTTATCTTTGCACGAAAACCCTTCGTGTCTTCGGGCAAAGAGGGCAGCTGTAAGCACGTGATTTTTGCCCTATATGAGAATTACTCCCAAAAAATTCAAAAATAAAATAATTTTTCTTGGTGTGCAATTTTTGTGATATTTTGTGGTATTTTTGTGTAATTATTTGTATGTTTGTCTGTGCATGTTTATTTGTTAAATTAATAAAAATAAAAAATATGTCGCATTTTGCATGTAGGATTTAATTCTACAATTGTTAGTAATTAAGTTTGTTTTACAAAAAAATAAAAATTACAAAAATAGGCATCGTTTGCATTTTTAGCATTTAATGTCCGAATATACAATTTTATGCTTAATTATTACTTAATTGTGCGTTAATTGTTATTGGGAGTTAATTTGCGCTTTTATAACTTAATTTAGTTCTTAATAATAGTTTAAGTATTTTTAAAATTTAGTTTTAGAAAAATAAAAGAAGAAAAGAGAGCAAAAAATAAAGAAAGTCGGAATTGGGCCTCTTCTTCAAAATTCAAGCTACAAGCCCAACAAATACCCAATCTTCCCAAACGACCCAGTCCATTTCGAACTGGGTCGACCCAGTCCATAACCCAAAAGACCCAAACCCCCTTTGTCTTTCATTTTTCATAAAAACAAAACAAAACAAAAACAAAAAAAAAACAAAGAAAAACCCTAAAAGACTAAGCTATCCGCCACCCCCTCCCTATCTTCTTCTTCTCCATTTTTCTCCAAGGTCATCCATGGCTTCCCCCTCAAAGCTCAACCATGGCTGCCCGATGTCGACAAAACCAGCAGCTCCAACGAACAACATCTTCTCCAAACAAAACGCCAAGCAAGCTGCCTTTCTTCTTCTTCGTCGCATCCAAACGACCATCGTCGCAGCTGTTTCTGCGTCGTTCGCGTCCAGCCGCTGATGCTGCTGCTCATGCAGCTGCTGCTGCGTTTTCTGCTGCTACTGTTCACGCAGTTGTGCCTGTGTCGTCATTTCATCTTCTTCGTCCAATGAACAACAGTCCAACTACTTCTTCTTCGTGTTCGTCGTTGCTGTGTCGCCGCTGCTGCTGCTCCATTTTGCTGCTGCTCACGCTTCACACTTCTGCCTCCTACTGCCTCTGCGTCGAGAAAATGACCAGCCACTGCCTCACCAATGTTGTTGCTCCTTCGTCTTCTTCGTTTCTTCGTCGTTGTTTTGAATCGGTTAGTTGTTCTAAGTTTTATTTTTGTCCATATTTTTGTTTGATATTTTCCGGATCCAAAATTGTTAAATAATTCAATTCTTGTTTTGTTTGTTCGTCGTTGAAATAATTTTTTAGTTTGTTCATGTGTTTTGTTGAATTAATTTTCAGATTTTAAATGGAAATTTAATTAGTGTTTTTTTCATGTTTATTTCATGTTTGTTTTATTGTTTAGGTAAATGTTGTTAGTTTAATGTTAGTTAGATACAAATTGAAGTTTAATTAATTGTTTCTTCAATTTGTTCATGTATTTTATGTATTTTCCAGAAATTGTTAATATTGTTAAGTTCAAGTTTAAATTCATAATTGTTTCTTCTTAGGTTTTGTTTTGTTATTTGCCTAAAAGAATTTAGTTGTAATAGGGAAGTATGTTGGTTTTAATCATTTGAATCCGTCGTTTTTATTTTTAGATTTAATTCATGTTCATATTATGTTTGGTTGATCTTGAATCCGAAATTTGTATAGTTTGATTTCTTGTTTATCATTTATGATTATTTCTTGAATTTGTTTCATAATCTTGTTTAAGTTTAATATAGGAATTGTTTGTTGTAATGTTGTTAGAGTTGATTTTAAGTTCAATATTATTGAATTTAGAAATCCTGAATATACTTGTTTGTTGTTGTTGTTGTTGTTGAATCTGAAAATAGGTTTGTTTGTTGCTAAAATATTGTTCAATCAAATTTTAGTTGTTCTTTGTTGTTCAATTTGTGTTCATGTGATTTGTTGTTGAAATGTTGAAGAAATCATGTTCATGAGATTTGTTGTTTGAATTTGTGTAGAAATTGGTCACATTGGCTATATATTGGTTGAGTGTGATTAATTAATTTGTTATAGCTGATAGAGTAGTTTGGTAGTTTGCAGTACGTTCAGGGGTAGTTTGGTAATTTCAGTTAGGTCGGAGGGGTAGTTTGGTAATTGAATATTTTGTAATTCTTTATGTGAAGCATGGGGGACAAAATGTATTGGGTTAGGTTGTGATATAGTTGTTTAATATAAAGGGGGAGCAAGACAAAATTTAGTGGGGAGGAATCTTGTATTTGTTTAGTGAAAGCATGGGGGACAAAATATAAAGGGGTGGGGTTGATATATTTATTTAATGTAATGGGGATGAGTGTGAAGATAATGGGTTTGGTAGGAGAAAATGGGTTAATTTTAATTGATTAAAAGATTTATGGGATGAGATATATATAGAAGTCTTGAATACAGATACGAGAGAACACACGGACATGACAAGAATAAGAAAAAAAACAGAGAGATACGAGAGAATACAGATAGAGAGGAAAAAAATCTGACAGAAAGAGAATAAGAGAGAGGAAAAAAAGGACTGAACATTTAAGAGAGAGAAAATTTCGAAAAAATATTTAAACTTTCAAATAAAAAAACTAAAAAAAAAATCTTCTGCTTTCTTTCATTGTTTGAAATTAGCATTAATTGTTGTTGTGTCATCAAAGCTTGAAACTTTGTTTTGGGATTAATACTCCACCGGTTTGCAAACTCTGTTCCTGGGTTGTTACTGTTGCTGGATTGTTGCTGCTGTGTTGTACTGTTATTACTGCTGTTGATTTTCATCTTCATTTTCTTTTGCTTCCAATATCAGGTACACAACTGATAAGCTGGTTATTGTAATCCGAATATGAAGCATGAATACGAAAAATGAAGAGTTGAAATTCTGAATTAGCTTTAATTATATTCTAATTTTTATTTGTATGTACAAATTATTTAGTTTGCAAAAAATTAGAATCATGTAGCTATTTAATACACATAGTGGAACATTCGACGATAGCTTAACAGTTGAACTATCTGCATATATTGCCTAAATAAATAAATGGTGTAGTAACTTCGTCGAGTCAAAAAATCAAACGAATAGGCCATCTAGTAGGAACTTGGTAGAAATATTGTTTAGAGTAAATATTATTGGTTAATTTCAGCATGTAAATAAATTAAGACTTTTTTTTTATTTTATTTTGTAGAGACAGATTTAATAGAAAATAATGTAGGCATTTTAGGATTGTCTTTTAAAAATAAATGAGATGAGCCTCGCTTAATAAAATGTATAGATTGCGGGGCCCTCAATAAATGTACATTTAATTGCTTAGAATTCGGGAGGAGTCGTTTAGCAAATTTCTCGGCCCTACCCAAAATAATGATACGCTAGTCGCTTTAGGCGCGTATTTAATAATATTATCTTCTTAAACTCGGGTGCGTATTTCATACGACCCAAATCCAAATCCCAAAACATTGAATAAAATGTGTTCCGGATTGCGAGTGCATTTCATGTGACGTAATCCAAAGACATGTTTTAAACAATGTTCACATTCTTGTAAAAATAAAAATAAATAATGATAAAAACGGTAAAAAGATAAAACTTGCACATAAGTTCATATTTGTATAAAAATCAGATAATCAAGCCGAATATAACAGTTGAGCGACCGTTCTAGAACCACGGAACTCGGGAATGCCTAACACCTTCTCTCGGGTTAACAAAATTCCTTATCCGGATTTCTGGTGCGCAGACTGTTAAACAGAGTCATTCTTTTCCTCGATTCGGGATTCCCGTTTCGATTGTCCTTTAATTCGAAAAACTCCCTACGTACCCCCGCGGGGGCGGAAAAAGGAGGTGTGACAGGAATCATAAGCAACCATATAATTTCTTTTTACACATACTCATCTCTTACACCAAATTTAATAAGCATTTCATATTTTGTATATACATCTATCATTAAACATGATTAGATAAGTATGTATTATCATCTTGTAAGCATATAAATTTTATTAGAACTAAATCCGTAAAATAATTTGGACTACATTTTAAATTCAAGATATATTTGTTCAAATAAATTTATGGGCTAATATAATTAGAATAGTTAAATAAGTCTAATGTATATGAATTAAATAAATAAACTCGAGTTAATTGGATTAGCCCATTTAATTGGGCTACAAGTGATGAACTCACTTCATCAAGCCCAAGATGTCATCTTCCTAGATGGGCAGTTTGGTGCCACGTGTCAAATGACCTGACACGCTAGGTCAAATGGAAGAGCCAATAGGATAATGCCATGTGTCAAAATGACAAGTCATGCCAAGTCAAATTAAAAGGCTATAAAATCGTGTCACATGTGTAAGTGACATTTTCTGGCCAACCAAATGCATCCTTTCACACTTTAGTTTCATTGGTCGGAAAGAGTTTGTTCTCATCACAAACTCTTCTTTTCCACAACTATAAATAGGGGTCTTCATAACATAGAAAAGACACCATAAGTTATAACAAGAAGCAAGAGAGAGCTCGTGGATCAAACACTGCAAATTTCTCTACAAGTTTCAAGCTTCAAGCAATCACGTTCAAGTTCAAGAAGTCAAGTTCAAGCTCAAGAACGAGGGAAAAATCAAGGTTCAAAGAGTACGAGTTCAAATCAAAGTTCGTGCTAGTTGAATTCAAGATTATCGTTCGTGGAAATAAATATAGATTCAAGATCAAGCTCAAAGGCCCTTGAATTTATTTACTGTTGAAAAGAAGAATCAGAGGAATCATAGAGATTATAATACTCATATTATTCGAAATCAAATTCTACGATTGTTGCAATATTTTTCGGTCTCAATTATTTTCTTGAAGCCAAATTTATTGTCTACACATCTCAATTTATTACTCCTAAAACTTAGTCTTTTTCTCTTCCTTTTCTATCTATTCTAGTACTTAGTTATAATAAGTTCATGAGTAAAATTTTGTGTAAACATCACTTAATTATAATGAACTAATACAATTTTGTGCAAATATTATGTGTGTAATTGTTTTCTCATTTATTTTAGAGAATTTTTCATAAAGACTATTTTTTAGTAGTAATTAGCCATTTATAGATATTAATTGCTATATTACGGAATATAGATACCTTTTATGTGGTTATAAGATGTATTTGATTTATTTAAGCTATTGTATTCATGAATACAGTAGCAAAAAAAGGCGTGAATAAGGGAAGTCCAGCTAATCAGTTGTTGTATTCGAGTGTATTCGACTGTATTCATGGAGTGAAATATGGGATTACAGGTGGACAAATTATTGTATTCGACTGTATTCACGGCGTGAAATAGGGGATTACACTATTTTTAAAATGAAAAGTGAATCAATTAACATAATAAACTCCTAATATAACTCAACAAACTCAATTATAACACACAAATTTTGTATTTTTCAGTTATAAAAAAGATTCTCAACTGCAAAATACAATGAAATAGATAGAATACAGAGGATACATTGAAATACAATGAGAAAAAAAGACATTGAATACAATGAAATAGATGGAATACAACGAGTACATTGAATTACAATGAAAAAAAAGATAGTGAATTGTGACGACCCGACCCGTCGTCTCATGAGTTACTGTCTCGTTCGTCCTATTTTCTGCTTCCTCATGTTTCATTATCGGTATTGGGTGCATTAGAATTTATTTGGAGCGATTTTGATAAGAAATGAGACATTTAGTCTCTTTTAAGAAGGTTTAAGTTGAAAAAGTCAACCGAACATTGACTTATGAGTTAGAGGGCTCGGGTGTGAATTTTGACGGTTCAGTTAGTTCCGGGAGGTGATTTGTGACTTAGGAGTAGGACCGGAAGTAACTTTGGAGGTCCGGTGTTGAATTAAGCTTGAATTGGCGAAGTTAGTATTTTGGCCAATTCTGGTTGATAGGTGAGATTTTGATCCGGGTGTCGGAATGAAATTCCGAGAGTTGATGTAGCTTCATTTCATTTGGGATATGTGTGCAAAATTTCAGGTCATTCGGACATCGTTTGGTCGGGTTTTTGATCGAATGTGTGTTTTAGAAGTTTTAAAAGAACTTAGGCTTGAATTCGATATAATTTGATGATTTTGGCGTTAGTTGAGGTGTTTTAACGATTGGAGCAAGTTTGGATAATGTTTTAAGACATGCTGGTGCTTTTAGTTGAGGTCTCGGGGGTCTCGGGTGTATTTCGGAAGGTTAACGGATCGATTTAGGTACAAAAAAAAAATAAAGTTGTTGCATTTTTTTTACAGCATTGTGAACAGTAGTTATTGACAGTGCCCATGGACAGTGCCCCGTAACAGTATCCGTGAATAGTGTCGTGCACAGTACCCATGAACAGTGTCCCGTAACAGTACACGGGTGAACAGTAATTCCGAAAAATTCTGGGCAGAATGTTTACATTTCATTCGCGAAAAACACCCCATTTCTCCACCATTTTTAGTCATTTTGAGAGCTTTTGGACGGGGATTGAAGAGAGTTTCAACTAAGATCGATTGATGGTAAGTTTTATGAGTTAAATACATGATATAATTGAAGAATCATCCTAGAAATCCATGAAAACATAGCCAAATTATAAGAAATTAGGGCTTGAGATTGAAATTCTAAATTTGAGATTTGAGGGGTCAAATTGACTCTGATTCTTGTGAATTTGGTATGTATAGACTTGTGGAGAGATAAGGAACATTTTGATGTAAAAATTTCTGGACTTCAAGACGTGGGCCCGGGGCTCGGGTTTTACAATTTTCGTGATTTTTGATATTTTTCGAGTCTTTTCGATTGGGTTATATTCCCTTAGCCTATTGTGATGTATTCGTTGTGGTTTTGGCCAGATTCGATGCGCGAGGAGGTCGATACGAAAGGAAAGGGCATCGCGGATAGTATTTGGCCGGCTAGAGGTGAGTAATAGATGTAAATGATGTCCTGAGGGTTTGAAACCCCGAAATTTCACATCGTAACGCTATATTGAGGTGACTTGCACGCCGGATAACGGGCGTGGGGTAGAGCACCGTTGGGGATTGTGACTTGGTCCGTCCCGAGAGATATTTTACTACATTTTTGGTTGAGACGTATACTTTATTATTGTGAATTGGGCTTGTTGCCATGCTTGGGGCCTTGTGCCGACCTGTAGAACCCTTAGGGGATTTTTGACTGGTTTTCCTCACTTATTTTGTTAAAGAATTTATATCCTCAGTCATGTTTCCAATTGTAGGCTTCTTGCCAATTATTTGAATCCTTCAGGGATTGATATCACTGCTTTCGCATATTTTGCATATCATTTGACCTCAGTCCAAGGTTTTAAATACTGTTTTGCAAACTCAGCCATCTTTCTAAGATTTGAAAACTTAAATGATATTTCTAAATGATATTTCGGGCTGAGAACTACTGTTTTACAAATGCCCAAGGGGCTTATGATGATTTCTGGACTGAGCATGGATCGGGCTGCGCGCCGCAGCAGTGTTATATTGATATTGAGGCCGAGAGCCTGGTTGATTACATTGATATTGAGGCCGAGAGCCTGGTTGATTACATTGATATTGAGGCCGAGAGCCTGGTTGATTACATTGATATTGAGGCTGAGAGCCTGGTGATTATACTGAGATTGATATGAGGCCGAGGGCATAGATTTGATGCCATGAGATGGCTTGATATTGCGCTTGGGCTGTAGGAGCCCCTCCGGAGTTTGTACACACCCCCAGTGAGCATCGTCGACGATAAATAAATATGGATGGCTCGGGTTGCACGTCGCAGTGGGTATTAGAGGGTACCGTCATATGCATTGCATTGCACTCATGCATTTATTCTTTATCTGCATTATCTGGCATAATAATTATGTGCTCTTATTTCATTGACTGGTTGCTTTATACTGTTCTGAGCCTGAGGAGCTGATACTATTCTGAGATACTGAGCCCGAGGGTTAGATTTCTACTTATTATTTTGATACTGAGCCCGAGGGGCAGATTTCTAATTATTATTTTGATACTGAGCCCGAGGGGCAGATTTCTACTTATTATTTTGATACTGAGCTCGAGGGGCAGATTTCTAGTTATTATTTTGATACTGAGCCCGAGGGGCAGATTTCTACTTGTTGTTTTGATATTGAGCCCGAGGGGCAGATTTTTACTAATCATTTTACTGCCAAATTACCTATTTTACTGGTTTAAAAGAAATTTCACATGATGTTTCACTGAATTGTTATTTTAAATGATTTCACTGCTTCTGTATAGAATGTTGTGTGCCTTAACGTGTTTTCTTACCTTCAGTCATTATTTATATTTATTACTCACTGGGTCGGAGTACTCACATTACTCCCTGCACCATGTGTGCAGGTACAGGTATTCCTGAGGCATAGAGCGAGTTTTCTGCTGTTCAGTTTTCATCGGAGTTATCGAGGTAGCTGCATGGCGTTCGCAGACCCGTTTTCTCCCTTATCTTCTGTTATTTATGATATCTTTAGACTTTGTTCCTAATTCCATACTTTGTAGAATTTTAGTAAACTCTGTAGTATCTCATGACTTGTGACACCCCGGTTAGGGCTGAGTTAGGTTGTATTTCCGTATTTTATCTATACTTTCCGCTATTGGATATTATTAAATCATGTTTATACTATAATTGTGTTAATTAATTGTCTTAAAAGGATGAATTGGGTTGAATGGCTGGCCTTGTCTTCATGAGAGGCGTCATCACGACCAGGTTCGGGAATTGGGTCGTGACAAGTTGGTATCAAAGTCTAGGTTAATTGGTCTCACGAGTCATGAGCCGGTTTAGTATAGTCTCGTGGATCGGTACAGAGACGTCTGTATTTATACTCGAGAGGCTACAGAACCTTTAGGAAAACTTCACATTCTTGAATTCTTATCGTGCGTCCTTGATTCAGCTTGAAAAGTAACTCTTACAATTCCTTCCACATGTTCGTATGCGCGAACGAGCACTCAGTATTCGATTTACCTTGATGGCTTGTAATTCCCCGATAGAAGGGAGAGACGTGATCTCGGTGAGTTTGATGTTAGGCCAGTCTAGAGGACTTGAGGCCGGATCTTGCCTATGTCTTGAGCACTGAGGTGCTGATTCTACGAGCAAGTGTTTTGAACCTTTATGTTCGGTATTGTCCCTATTAGTGGGAATCATGGCTGGATAGCTACGTGAGGAGTATGATAGTACTGCGATATGTATCTATATGACTTGGAAGTGACGAGGAAGGTCTACTGGATGATAGATGAACTATTGAGTGTATGATTCCATTGTGATAGGATGTGTAGTCCCAAGTTACGGGTGCGTGAAGAATCTTTTTATGTTTCCTATTTGGAGTGAAGTAAATTTCATGTTACAGTATGAGTTTAGACTCAGGAAGATTAAGTGATTGTGTAATGTGTATGGCAGTGGAAGGTATACAAAAAATATTAACTAAAGGTAAAGCTAGTGGGTAATTGGCTTATGAGGGGAATCTATTTGTCATACTAGTTAGATAAGTCTGGGAGCTGAGATCGCTTCTGTAAATGTATTATGACGAAATCGTTGAGTCAAGGAGACCACCTTGAGGGTCGAAAACATTAAAGAAAGAATATGTTCTTACTCGGTTGAATAGCCCAATAATGGAGGATTGAAAGGTATTTTCTATGTGTTATGATTCAAATAGGTGCAACACATGTCCATGTATCAATTTTGATAATATACATGTAATATTGAGATTAATGTTGTTGATATACATTGTGATGCTTTGTCAAGTTGTGGACGTGTTGTTAGGATGGTTTTGGTGATTCTCTGGCAGATGGATAGGCCCAATTACAAAGGAAACTCTGCCGAAAATTTTGAAAAATTTGGGACTTAGTAAAAAAGAAATTGTCGCCTAAAGAGTGGGCTTAATTGTTGTGTGAGTAAATGCAAAAATTGCAGAAGAGTTAAAATTTCCGATGATTTGTGTTTCCACAAGCTTATGAAGGAGTGAGTTTAATCTCACCACGGTATTACGGCAGCAATAGAGTATATGTGTTGTGATCTATGGCTTCGAGCCAAGTTGGGGAGCTTGCTATTGGTTAGCGGATTGTACGGTTATGTACTATGTTAGTTCCGATTTGATGCATGCTGGTGAATCAGTTCTGGTTGTGGAAATTAGGCCGAGAATGGCACGAGTGAAGGAAATTTTTTGACAAGATGTCATGAGCTCGGATGAGCAGGAGATAAGTTTCGATGTTTACGGTAAGTTGGAATTGTCTTCAGCGTCACCTAAGATCGGTGTTTTGTAAAAAGGTTTTTGCGTCCCGGTTAATGACTCTTGATCGCTCTTCAGCGTTAGTATGATCGATGGTTTGGAGGTAAGCTCCAGATATTGTTGTGGTAGGTTGTGGGAGTGTGTCCCACGGGAAGATTATATAAGTGTGGCATGTGATCACTTGATTGATTAAAGATGTAAACCAAGTATGAAGTTTGTGATGGTGTCGTTAAATTAAAGATTCATGCCTGGAGGGCACTTGGCATATTGGGTTGTGAACTGGGGAGGATTACCCCGATTGTGATGGTTGTTCTTGTGTGTTATGAGAAAAATGGGAGTTATTATGGACCTTTGAAAGGTTATCAGACTAGTTCAGTGTGATCAGAATCGGCTTGAAGTCGATGGATAGATTTAATGTGAATAATGGCTCTATATCAGGCCAGATGTGTGCATTTTAGTAATGCGGTCCTCATGGAGGAGTAGGTAGGTTGATGTTTCATTGTCAGATATTTCACGTAGTGATACATTGCGCCGTGTGAGTTGTGAGACGACTTGAGAAATTGCTATGTGTTGAGAATCTGTGTAGGAATGACGTTATATGAGCATCTTGGCTCTTGAAATTCAGATTGTACATCGCACCTCAGTTGTGCTTGAGTTTTGTAGCTTATAACGCTATATGTCCCTCAGAGATATTATTATGCACTTAGCATGCTTACGACCGATACTCGGTATTTTGTTGTAATGAGCAAATTTGGCTCGATGTGCATCTCCTTATGTGAGATCTATGTGTGGATCGGGTGGCACGCCGCCATGGGTATGTTATCTGGATCGGGTTGCACGCCGCAATAGTGTGATGTTGAATATAGTTTTCTATATGCTATTTTGTATGCCTTGCTTCCTGTTTTCTAAGGAAAGTCTATATTAGTGTGTGAGATTGGTAATTCCTTCCAGAGTTTGTTTTCCTTTTGTACCGCGTTCGAATTGGTAGCTTATTGGCATATTGAGGCATCATATGCGACTTTTGATTATGTCTAGGGTGGCTTATTGCCTGAGCAGTTCGTACTGGGTGAGACGAGATCATTGAATTTGAGATTAGTGCAATCTGAGTATATGAAGTAAATTAAGGAGCTAAGACCATGATTTTGCTCAAAATGAGGTGATAGTTCTTGCCAGGAGTATAGAACCAACGAATCATTGTCTCGACAGTGGTCATGAATTTATGCATACCTCATCTGTCAGGACAATATTGTAAGAGTTATAACAATACCTATGTACATCATGCAGAATATGAGATGTGTAGCGATTTTCTTCTAGATGATTAGAGAAAAAGGCTTCAGATGATTAGGGCGAATGATCTTCGGATGATTGGGGAAATAGTATTGCTAATTGAAAGTGACTTGACGAGAGTATATGTCTCATAAAAAGGTAATATTATTAAACTAATGATATTTCGGTAGTATTGCGGCATGTTCTTGTTGGGTCCGCTGATGGTACTGATGAGCATGAGGTACGACTCTTTCGTTTGAGTCATTTTTCATGACTTGAGTATGTTCAGGTCGTTTCTTATTGGTGCGTGTATTATGAAAGTTGTGGCTTAGGCCTGTATTGAGGTGTCATATTACCAGAGTGGTATGTTGGATTCGAGGTGATCATTGGGGTCATTGATGAATACGAACGGATTTGATTTCAGCATGTTTGATGGGTAAATATCGAGGTTCGGTATTAAAAAAAATGTTACTATAATTGCTAGAGGAGAAATGGCCTCATGAATGGTTGATCTGAGCAATGGTTATGATTTATTGCGTGTTTTAATTATCATTGGCAGTATATGAGAATGTTGGAATGAGACATTGGCTAATAAGAGATTTCTATCGGTATTTGGTTGTTGTGGGCAGCTGGTGTGAATGGAAGTTATTGCTGCATTTGTTTGAGTTATTGGTATATCATACAATTGCACCTAAGGTTGCAGGCATGGTCTATTATAGCTGGTTCAAACTTATTCTGAATGTAGGTGTGAGGTTCTGATCTTGTGTATGATTCCGAAAAGGTGAAATGTGGCTCTATGATTTATGGGCTAGACTAGATTGTGTGATCTTAGTTACAACGCGTTATCGGACCATATGAGATAGGGTGACGTGGGATCATCCCCGGGTTTATGCTTGATAAGGTCATTTAGCTTTTGGTTGGCTTCTAGGACAACTCTGGGCACGCTCGAGGACGAGCGTTTGTTTAAGTTGGGGAGAATGTGACGACCCGACCCGACCCGTCGTCTCATGAGTTACTGTCTCGTTCATCCCATTTTCTGCTTCCTCATGTTTCATTATCGGTATTGGGTGCATTAGAATTTATTTGGAGCGATTTTGATAAGAAATGAGACATTTAGTCTCTTTTAAGAAGGTTTAAGTTGGAAAAGTCAACTGGACGTTGACTTATGAGTTAGAGGGCTCGGATGTGAATTTCGACGGTTCGGTTACTTCTGGGAGGTGATTTGTGACTTAGGAGCAGGACCGGAAGTAATTTTGGCGGTCCGGTGTTGAATTAGGCTTGAATTGACAAAGTTAGTATTTTGGCGAATTCCGGTTGATAGGTGATATTTTGATCCGGGTGTCGGAATGAAATTCCGA
The DNA here is from genome assembly GCF_000393655.2 of Nicotiana sylvestris. Lineage (NCBI taxonomy): Eukaryota > Viridiplantae > Streptophyta > Magnoliopsida > Solanales > Solanaceae > Nicotiana > Nicotiana sylvestris. The sequence continues at coordinate 125,556,740 of NC_091058.1, read as the reverse complement.
GAGTTGTTGTAGCTTCATTGTATCATTTGGGATATGTGTGCAAAATTTCAGGTCATTCGGACATCGTTTGGTCGGGTTTTTGATGGAATGTGTGTTTTAGAAGTTTTAAAAGAACTTAGGCTTGAATTCGATATAATTTGATGATTTTGGTGTTAGTTGAAGTGTTTTAACGATTGGAGCAAGTTTGGATAATGTTATAAGACATGTTGGTGCTTTTAGTTGAGGTCTCGGGGGCCTCGGGTGTATTTCAGAAGGTTAACAGATCGATTTAGGCACGAAAAAAAATAAAGCTGCTGCATTTTTTTACAGCACTGTGAACAGTAGTTATGAACAGTGCACATGAATAGTACCCATGAACAGTACCCCGTAACAGTATCCGTGAACAGTACACGGGTGAACAGTAATTCCGAAAAATTCTGGGCAGAATGTTTATATTTCATTCGCGAAAAACACCCCATTTCTCCACCATTTTTAGCCATTTTGAGAGCTTTTGGACGGGGATTGAAGAGAGTTTCAACTAAGATCGATTGAAGGTAAGTTTTATGAGTTAAATACATATTTTTATTGAAGAATCATCCTAGAAACCCATGAAAACATAGCCAAATTATAAGAAATTAGGGCTTGAGATTGAAATTCTAAATTTGGGATTTGAGGGGTCAAATGGACTCCGATTCTTGTGAATTTGGTATGTATAGACTCGTGGTGAGATAAGGAAATTTTTGATGTAAAAATTTCTGGATTTTAAGATGTGGACCCGGGGCTCGGGTCTTGCAAATTTCGTGATTTTTGATATTTTTCGAGTCTTTTCGATTGGGTTATATTCCCTTAGCCTATTGTGATGTATTCGTTGTGGTTTTGGCCAGATTCGACGCGCGAGGAGGTCGATATGAAAGGAAAGGGCATCGCGGAGTAGTATTTGGCCGGCTAGAGGTGAGTAATAGATGTAAATGATGTCCTGAGGGTTTGAAACCCCGAAATTTCACATCGTAACGCTATATTGAGGTGATTTGCACGCCGGATAACGGGCGTGGGGTAGAGCACCGTTGGGGATTGTGACTTGGTCCGTCCCGAGAGATATTTTACTATATTTTTGGTTAAGACGTATACTTTATTATTGTGAATTGGGCTTGTTGCCATGCTTGGGGTTTTGTGTCGACCTGTAGAACCCTTAGGGGATTTTTGACTGGTTTTCCTCACTTATTTTGTTAAAGAATTTATATCCTCAATCATGTTTCCAATTGTAGGATTCTTGCCAATTATTTGAATCCTTCAGGGATTGATATCACTGCTTTCGCATATTTTGCATATCATTTGACCTCAGTCCAAGGTTTTAAATACTGTTTTGCAAACTCAGCCATCTTTCTAAGATTTGAAAACTTAAATGATATTTCTAAATGATATTTCGGGCTGAGAACTACTGTTTTACAAATGCCCAAGGGGCTTATGATGATTTCTGGACTGAGCATGGATCGGGCTGCGCGCCGCAGCAGTGTTATATTGATATTGAGGCCGAGAGCCTGGTTGATTACATTGATATTGAGGCCGAGAGCCTGGTTGATTACATTGATATTGAGGCTGAGAGCCTGGGTGATTATACTGAGATTGATATGAGGCCGAGAGCCTAGATTTGATGCCACGAGATGGCTTGATATTGCGCTTGGGCTGTAGGAGCCCCTCCGGAGTTTGTAAACACCCCCAGGGAGCGACGTCGACGATAAATAAATATGGATGGCTCGGGCTGCACGCCGCAGTGGGTACCAGAGGGTACCGTCATATGCATTGCATTGCACTCATGCATTTATTCTTTATCTGCATTATCTGCCATAATAATTATGTGCTCTTATTTCATTGACTGGTTGCTTTATACTGTTCTGAGCCTGAGGGGCTGATACTGTTCTGAGATACTGAGCCCGAGGGGCAGATTTCTACTTATTATTTTGATACTGAGCCCGAGGGGCAGATTTCTAATTATTATTTTAATACTGAGCCCGAGAGACAGATTTCTACTTATTATTTTGATACTGAGCTCGAGGGGCAGATTTCTAGTTATTATTTTGATACTGAGCCTGAGGGGTAGATTTCTACTTGTTGTTTTGATATTGAGCCCGATGGGCAGATTTCTACTCGTCATTTTACTGCCAAATTACATGTTTTACTGGTTTAAAAGAAATTACACATGATGTTTCACTAAATTGTTATTTTAAATGATTTCAATGCTTCTGTATAGAATGTTGTGTGCCTTAACGTGTTTTCTTACCTTCAGTCATTATTTATATTTATTACTCACTGGGTCGGAGTACTCACATTACTCCCTGCACCATGTGTGCAGGTACAGGTATTCCTGAGGCATAGAGCGAGTTTTCTGCTGTTCAGTTTTCATCGGAGTTATCGAGGTAGCTGCATGGCGTTCGCAGACCCGTTTTCTCCCTTATCTTCTGTTATTTATGATATCTTCAAACTTTGTTCCTAATTCCATAATTTGTAGAATTTTAGTAAACTCTGTAGTAGCTCATGACTTGTGACACCCCGGTTAGGGCTGAGTTGGGTTGGATTTCCGTATTTTATCTATACTTTTCGCTATTAGGTATTATTAAATCATGTTTATACTATAATTGTGTTAATTAATTGTCTTAAAAGGATGAATTGGGTTGAATGGCTGGCCTTGTCTTCATGAGCGGCGCCATCACGACCAGGTCCGGGAATTGGGTCGTGACATGAATACAATGAAATACATAGAAATACAGCGAGATACATTGAAATGCTCTTAAAAAGGTAACAGAATCTTCAAATTGCTCAACCTCAAACTTCAGATGACCTATTTTAGTCAACAATTTTCCGACGACCCATCAGATTCCGACCATGATTCCATAAGCAATTTGAATGTATCTCACTGTATTTGAAGATTCTGTACACTCTGTTTGACTTTGATAAGGAGATTACTATATTTGTTGAAACTACCACCACAGACGAAGGTCCCAGAAGAATCCAAAACATAGAAAAAGTCAAAACCTATTATTCTTGTCTTGATTCAAGAATCCAACCAAAACCAAAGATGTAACCCACCAAAATTCACACCACAGGCTTCAAATTTCTAAAACCACCAAATTGCAATAAAATCTTAGGGAACTTGCGGTGAATAGCAGGATAAGCCCCATATGCTGTGACTATCAAAATCAAAGCTTAAAGAAGAGAGATTTTAGGATCAGAAACTTTAGACAAAGAGGTTTCTGAACTGGGTTTCTCTCAACCGGATGCGGGGAGCCGGAGCAATTTCTGAAGTGGGCTTTGCACAAATCAGGTGGAAGGAGGAGGAGATCGGAAATTTTAATGGAATGGGGGAAGAGAATGGGACGTATCAAAGTAGAGAGAGAAAGAAAATAGTGTAACTGATTAGCGTATTTAGTGGCTTAGGGCTAGGAGATAACCAAAATTAAATATTTTGCTATAAACCTTAAAAAGGTATCTATAGAATATAATTTTTTTAAATGGTATTTATTTAAAATAAATAAGGTGTTAACCTTTTCTATAGGAGGTAAAAATTCCTTTATTTTATCAGGTATTTGTTGCAATCTATGAACATAAAATTACGATGCCTACAGAATACCTTCGATTCTTTTTCAAGGTCCCCACTAAAAAAGAGGAGTCTTGTTATATTACTTCTCAAGCTAGGTAAATAGAACTTCCTCCATTTTATTTTATGTGAACCCATGTGACTAGACATGAAGTTTAAGAAAAAGAAAAGACTTTTGAACTTATGATGTAAAATGAGGCACATATATTTTGTATGGCTATAAATCATTGTACAAAGGTAAATTATTTTTAAATATAGAAAGGGATCATTTTTTTGGCACAGACTAAAAAGAAAATAGGCTCACACAAATTGAAATGGAGGGAATACTTGCTAGTTAGAAGAGGAACATTACTCGAGTATTACCTTGAAGTTGTTAAGTTCTTCATTAGTTGAATGGTCATTATTTTCAAGCCTGATAAGGCATCTCTAAATTTTTAATGTAACATAAAGATTCAAAAGATAAACTTTGAAGTCTTGAATTTGAATAGACAATTACCAATATCCCCCCCCCCCCAAAAAAAGAAAAAAAATGATAAACTGTTACTATAAAATAATAAAAGAAGAGCAGTATTCCGGAGAAAAGTAAAGAGAGAGATTTTATTAATTTGGGATGAATTTTAATGGAATGGAAGAAAAAGTGAATTAGCCACAAAGTAACAAGCTCTAAAATCTCTGCAAAAAATAGATATTCACCGTAAATAAATACTATTTATAATACTCTGTCTATTTAACAGATAGTGTGCCTCATTAAAAATCTTAACTAAACTAAATCCTAGTAAAAATATCTAGTGAAGGAAAAAGAATACACATATCTAACAAT